>NW_023661818.1:0-16989 GCF_015228065.2 Penaeus monodon | reverse complement strand
TACATTACCATATGTATCACACTTAGAGAACGCAGCTGCTACAGGCGTTACCATTCACAATGCATTCCAGAGAACGCAGCTTGTTACAGGCGTTACTATACAATAATTACATTCTAGACTCAGCTCAGTTTACAAAACAGCAGCCTGCTACAGGCGTTACCAATATGTATTACACACATTAGAGAACTCAGCCTGCTACAGGCGTTACCAATATGTATTACACACCTTAGAGAACGCAGCCTGCTACAGACGTTACCAATATGCATAATACAACCTAGAAAATGCAGCCTGCTACGGCGCGTTACATATATAGGATATTTTCTTTATGTTCAACTGTTGTGGACTGAGGAACAATAACGGGGAAATTCGGCCTAGAGACCATCGCTTCTACTTGTTCATTCTTTAGCCGCAAATTATTTATTTCTAACTGGAAGTTTCTCAACTTACCCTGTCATTCGTCCACTGTTGTCATGTCCACAACTGAGCCAATTACAAGAGGGTCCTCCAAAGGCGGCATAACACTTGCTGGGGAAGACCGGTTTGAACTAGATTCCTGGCTTGCAGATGGTTGTGAATTGTGTGTATTCCTCCTTGTTCTAGGCATAATGAACTGATAGGCAGATCTAAAAACTAACAAAGAAACTATAAATTAGGGTCACAGGTAAGCAAAAGTTGAGAAAAATTGCCCAATAAATATTTGAAAAGTTCAATGAGACAATAAAACATTTGATAAAGTTAAATAAGTAAAAGTAAAAGGTGCACACTAAAAGATTATACAGAGAAAGCCAAAGAAACACAGAACACAGTAAAATGATATAAATGAAACCTACTAAAATCAAACAGTAAAAAGTTAGCAAATGACACTAGAATGAATAATACAAAACATAGTAAAATGAAGGTTAAAAAACTCAAAAAAAAAAAAAAAAAAAATCTTTTCTTAGTAAAAAGATGCTGAGAATTCAGTAAAATTGACAGTAAAGGACTACAAATTAAAAACACACAGGAAAATACAAGCAGTAAAAAGGAGCAAAATAAAAAGAATTACTAAATCAAAAAACTAAGGCAAAAACACGTAACACTGAGAACACAAAAGAGTAAAATCAAACCAGAAAAAAAATCACAGACCAAATAGATTGGAGGCATACAATCACACAACAGACTGAGTTAAACCATTAAAACATTTAAAGAAAAGGCAACAGAACGGGGTTGAGGCCGCGTGCAAGAAAAAACGAGCTAATAACAAACAAGACTACCCTCAGTACTAATGAACTGATAATGCCAACCGAGTTTATACAATCACGCCCACCGACATGTTCCACAATAAAAATATGGTTGTAGCGATTGCACGCCCCTGGCTAGTGTAGCGGCGTTGCCAGGTTGTAAGGCTGCAGTACTGGCCCCCAACCTATTTCTTTAGGCTCGTTTGGGTGATTGCGTCCCGATATGACTCTTCATGTTCTTAATCTTTTAAAAACCTTAAAACAGAATACTGGGTAAGATTAAAAAAAAAAAAAAAAACAGGATTCAAACAATGAATAAGCAAGACAGCAGGAGAATCATGAACAAAATAAAACTGACTGAGAGTGGGGGCAAACAAGAGTATTCTGATCAGGTATACATTAATTAGGCACCAGAATCTTAATTCAGTTTGTATGTATAGCAGTGCACTTGCAACGTACTTACAAATATCCAGGCGAAAAAGAAATCAGCATCCAAATCATTACACCCATCCCAGTCACACGGCAAAACAGACCCCGCGGAAGGGAGGGGGGGTTTTTGCTGTTAAGACTCTCCAAGATAAGAGAAAAAGAGAGTAACAGTACAATGGTGGGGTCGTTTTAAAGGTAGAGGGCGCGCCACGGTCTCGGTTATATTAAAGCTTCTCCCCCGGAAAACAATTCAATAAGGATAGTAAAAATAATTAGAAGATAAAAACGCAAACCAAAAAAATTACGAAGTGAGACAAGCAAATAAAAAGTATAAGGATAAAAGAAGATAAAGTAGTAAATACGAAAACGGCTGAGAAAAACGTAAAAACTGTAAAAACGGGGTAATTAAGAAAAAAAGTAAAATGAGATCGTCTTTTTTTTATAAAAGATTAAAGAATCAACACAGCAACACATCACACAAGCTAAAAAAGGCAACTGAACATAAAAAGGCAAACTGAACATAAAGTAAACTACAATCACGGATGTCAATACTCTCTTTAAAAGTATATTCCAGGTGGCGGAGGCAGACGCATTCACGGATCCCGATGAAAGTACCTAATACTTGCAGAATCATCAAATGAAGGAAAAAAAACGTCATTTTGGAGTCTACTCTCAAAAGGCTTATATTTCGCTAGGATTTTGCCGCTTTTTCGACTTTTGGAGATTTTTTCTTTTACCTTTACGGGCTCGTCACCGGCAAACAGAGAGGGATGCAGCGGTTCTTTCAAATACATGTTCCCTACCCTCCTGACTTCGATTCTAATCTCCTCGTCCAACGTTCGTCGAAGGCATTCTAAACTCTCTCGGCGTCCCTCAGCTCGGTACGGCCCATTCCACCCAGAACGTACGGCAGGCACCAGGCTGTAACAGGGGAACGCAACAGAGACCACGCGAGGAGCGATCGGAGCCCGACCCCACCCACCCACGACAGAGGGGCAACGGGCGCCACACAGTTCCGAGAAGAGGGACGAGCGAGACACGACACCTGCCCTCTAATAACGACCCTGTAACTGTGGGCTGGACTAGAGAATAACGGCAACACCCTGGCGAAAGAGCTCAATTAGTACATAAGATTAGCTGTGACACAATATGCATCATGAAAGGATATCCATGCAATAAAATATATCTAAAACTAGAATTACAAAACCTAAATTTAAAAGAAACCCAAATAAAACAAAAACCAAGGAGGATAAATTGCAAAAAAAATAAGATAAAAAAAGAAATAAAAAAAGGGCCACCACAACGCCATAAGACAAAAAACAATATAAACAAGAAACGAACATACAAATAAAAATACATTACAGTAAGAAAAATATGATGAAGAAAGGAAAGATCAAGGTAATCGTTTTAAATAATATAATATATATACAACAAACAAAAAACAGAACTATAAGATACAGAAATATTGTGCAGTTCGAAATCAAACGCAACAAAAGAGGAAGCAGGTCACTGCCCTTTAGAGGACATCCTATAAGATTATAGCTGTTAGGTACACGGCACCAGAGAGTTAACAGCCACCTCAGGCAAGATCGCAGGAACGTCTGGATCAACTGTTTGCCTCACCATCTCCCCTAGACTGTGGAAAATGCCAGCTCATCACCGGCAACAGAGAGAGATGCAGAAGTTTCTTTCACTTACATCATCCCTCCCCTCCTGACTTCGATCTTCTCCTCTCCATCGTCACCGTTCGTCGAAGGCTTCTAACTTTCTCGGCGGTCCCTCACGCTCGGTCCGGCCCATTCACTCCAGAATGTATCGGCAGGCACTTCAAAAAAAACGGGCCACGAGAGGAGCGATCGGAAGCCGACCACCCACGACAGAGGAACAACGGCCGCCACTAAGGTCTGAGAAGAGGGATCGAGCGAGAACAAGACCATGGACAGACCGCCGACACCTGCCCTCAATACCAACCCTAACTGCGGCTGGATAGGATAAAACGGGCAAACACCCTGCGAAAAGAGCTGAATTAGTACATAGATCAGCTGCGAACACAATCTGCATACAAAATGAAAGATATCCTGTGCAATAAATATAGCTAAAACCAGAAATACAAAACCCCTAAAATTAAAGAAACTCAAATAAAACAAAACACAGGGAAGGGTAAAAGCAATAGAAAAAAAAAAAAAAAAAACAGGCAAGACAAGGCCATACAGACAAACATATCAAACATGAAATGAAAAAAAAAATACAGTAAGTAGAAAATATGATGAGAAGGGAAAGATCAATGTAATAGTTTTAAATAAATAAAACAGAAATATATATATTATATATATATATATATATATATCTATATGATATATATATAAAACAAACAAACGAACTAACAGATATCATAAATAATGTGCAGTTCAAAAACTCAAAAAGCAACAAAAGAGGAAGCAGGTCACAGCCTTGCGAGGATCCGTACGATTTATAGCTTGTTAGGTTACACGGCAGCCAGGAGAGCTAACAGCACTTCAGCAAGATCGTCAGGAATGTCTGGATCATCTGTTGGGGAAGGGTAACCATTTAGCTCACCATCTCCCATTAGGACTGTGGAAGTTGCCGCTCACACTGACGTCGAAGGGACTGTAACTGATTGAGACGAAGCTTGCGTTGCGTCTGTGGAGGAGCAAGTCTTAATGATCCTTGTCACCGGACCAGTGACTTGATTAATCCTTGCAGGGGCCAAACCACATGGACCAAGTACAGTACGACGTTCGTCTACCTTCCTATTTAGAAAATCTTAAAGATACAAGGTCACCTATATAGCCGCAACTTCGTATTGATTGTGTGCTTATGTAATCCCTGGTCCATTGTTCACAGGCCTGGGGGACGTTTCTGCAAAATGCATCGAGCTTCTTGTAGCCGGCTGGATCCCCCCTCATATAGGTTTGTTTTTACCTGAGGAAACTCCATGGTGACCCATTACAAGGTACAATGTTGGTTCTGTAGACCTATGAACATACTGTATTAACAGTAAGGAAGAACATAGGGAAGCAGTTCATCCCCTCCTGAGGGAAAGTCTACGTAGAGTGGCTTAGGGCGGTTTTCACCACCACTCGGTTGGTCCTTAGGACCAAGTTACTAGTACGACGTCGCTACCTCATGTTTAAAAAATCTTTAAGAGTTAACAAGGTCCCCTATGATCAGCCAACATTTTTTTTTTTTTTTTTTTTTTGTTTAGTGGCCTAGGTAATACATTTAACAATTTTTCTGTCCATTTTCACAGGCCTGGACAGGAGTTTCTGTAGCAATACGTCGAGCTTCCTGTAGATGCTGGACATATGCAGCTTCGGTTCCACCTCCATATAGTTTGTGTTTACTGAGGAATAGCTCTCCATGGTGGACCCATGACAAGGTACATGGTGTTCTCCTGTAGACACTCCCCCTGACACAGCTGTCTTAAAAGCAAGACGAAAATAGGATCGTTCATCCCCCCAATCATGAGGCAAGTCACCCAGTAGAGTGGTTAGGGCGTTTTTCACACCAATCCGGGTCCTCTCGACCATGCCATAACCTGTGGATGGAAAATCGTTGTATTAATCCTGCCGTTACAATATGAGGGTAAGTGGAAAAGGGCTTTTTATTAGGGAACTTTGTGGAACTCACCCCTTAATTTGGAAGTAAACTGCATAGCTCTGTGAGGTATCTCCCTGGGAATGCCTACAGAGAAAATCACTAGTAAAGCCATTGGCTACAGACACTGAATCAAGTGTTTTACCTGAGTGTGTAGGGATCGAAACACGAGAAAAGTTTGTCATAACAGGTTTTGGCTGTAATGGGGCCGGACTTTATCATGAATTTACTGGACATTCTCTAGCACTTCTCACAAGAATCTGCGTTGTCCTTGATGTCAGCACCCATTCCAGGCCAATAAAATTGTTCTCTTACCTTAAATTTCTGTCTACGGTGTGAGAAAATGGCATGCAAGTGGACTTTCAGCCACTAGACGGAGATATCTTCCGGCAGTCAGCAGCTACAAACAGAGAGGGTTTCGCCTTTCACAGAATTTGCAATTCACACGGGAGCCGTAGATCAAACCATCCTTACCTCATATTTTATACACACAGCCATCGCGCATGTTTTTCTGTTTCCCCAGCATTAGCGTTGCACCGACACCTGACAAAGATGACAAGTTGACTGGAGTTTGACCAATTCCGAAGTGTGATATGAGAGCTTCTAACATTGCTAATACTAGAAGGATGACTCTCTTAATTTTACATGATCTAGTTTCAACTGACTTCAAACATATTCATCAGTAAACATTAGGTCATTTGTGTAAAGGGTACAGTACACCGGTATAGTTCAATATGGTCAGACCCAGCTCAACTGGTAGTAGATTACTAGTAACAGCATCAGGGTTAGATCTTTTAACACCTGGAATGTTCCCGCTTAACACAGAGCAAACTTTGATTTCTGCCTTAACAGCTTTTAACCCATCAAATAATATGGACATCGAATGGAAACATTTAACTAGAGGGAAAGTGTCTGTATGCCCAAGATAATAGAAAAATCTGTCACGACCATGATGTCAGGTCAACATCCTGGAGTAAAGTGTTTCATAGACATAACAAGAAACAGCCGGAATCTCGGAGCTTTGCCGAGAACCAAGAACCATTGATGGTGCCACAAGTAAGAATTTACCAGGCGAGTTGGCATCAAATGAAAAATTGATTAGTAGAACTAGATTGTGTTGAAAGCAAAAGGGTTTTTAGGGCAACGTGGTCGATGTGCCGACTTCACCAAACCATGACATGTTACTTTAGGTCTCGCGAGCTTTCTCCTCAGCTTCTTCTGGAACCAACCATTTGGTCCTGAACCATCTCTTACCTTCTGTGGAGACGGTGTGATTTCGTGTGAGATCCATGAGCAGGAGTCCAAGTATCTGCAAACTCACAGAGTCATCAGAGTAGACGTGGTTCTCTCTTGCCAAATATCTGGGAACGCAAAATACTTAGCTGGCAATATCATAAAGATGTGAATTCTCATAAGATTTCTCTATTACTTGCGTTTGTGTTGGTGTGTGTGCGTTTTTTTTGTGTTTTTCCTGTTTGTTTGTGTGTGTGTTCTGTATGTGGTGGGTCCGTTTGTAGTGGTGTGTGTTTTTATTTGGTGTCGTGTTTGTATGGGATGTGTTGTATGTGGGGTGTGTGTTTGTGTGTGTTTGTTTGTGTGTGTGTTTGTTTGTGTGTATATGTAAGTTTCTTGTGTGTTTGGTGTGTGTGTGTGTGTGTGTTTTCACTTGTGTTTGTGGGGCAGTGGTTTTGTGTGTGTTTTATGTGTTTATTGTGTTTTTGTGTGTGCGTTTGTTTGTGTTTGGTGGAGATGTTGGTGTGAATTTGTTTTGTGTGTGTGTTTATGTGTATGTTTATTTTGTGTTGGTGTTTCTTTATCGTCTTTGGGTGTGTGTGTGTTGTGTGCGCGTGTTAGTGTGTGTGTTGGCTCTTGTGTTTGTGTGTGTGTATGTTGTGAGTGTGTGTGTTTGTTCTGTGTGTGTTTGGTGTTTTTTGTGGTGTGTGCATGGACAGCGCTGGGAAGCATCATCACCTCCAGTTGACAATTTCGCTATGTTTTCCATGTTTTCTATGGTGTGGGTTTGTATGTGGTGTGTGTTTGTAATATGGTGGTGTTTGTATGCGGTGTGTGTTTGTAGTGGTGTGTGTTTGTGCGGTGGTCTGGCGTTGCGTGTGCTGTTTGTGTGTATATGTGAGTTCTTTGTGTGTTTGTGTGTGTTTGTCTGTGTTGGTTTGTGTGTGTGTGTGAGCGTGTGTTTGTGCGTGTGTTTGTGTGCGTGTTTATTTTGTCTTGTGTGAGCCTTTTTGTGTGCGTTGTTGTGTTGTGTGAGAATGTTTGTGTGCATATGTTTGTGGTGTGAGTTTGGTGTGTGTTTTTAGTGTTCGTGTGTTTGTTGTTTGTGTTATGGTCTGTTATGTGGTAGTGTGTGTGTGTTTGTGTGTGCTTGTTAGTGTGTGGTGTGTGTGTGTGTGTTGTATATATATATATATATATATATATACACACACAAACACAAACACACACACTAACAAGCACCACACCAAACAACACACACACAAACACAAATAAACTAACATAAACACAAACACAACAACACCACAAAACATTAAAAACACACACAAACTCACACACACCAAACATATGCCACACAAACATCTCACACAAACACAAACAAACGCACACAAAAAAAGGCACACCAAAGACACAAATATAAACACACACACAAACACACGCACAAACACAAAGCTCAAACAACACACCACACAAACAAACACACATTACACACACAAACACACAAAGAAACTCACATATTACACACAAACAACGCACACGCACGCCACAGACAACACACGCAACAAACACACAACACTACAAACCACAACCGCATAAAAACACACACCCATATAAAAAACACACAACCCATACAAACACACACCATTAGAAAACATGGAAAATAGACGAAAGTCACACTGGGGATGATGCTTCTACGCGCTGTGCCATCAAACACACACAAAAAACACACAAACACACACAGAGACAAACAAACACATCACAAAATACACACACACAAAACCACAGGACAAACACAACACGAACAAATCTCACACAAACACAAACAAAACTCACACCACACAAACACAAATAAACACATAAAAAACACACACAAAACACGCACAAACACACGTGAAAACACACACAAAAACACACAAAACACAAACACACAAAGGAAAGAAAACTTACATATACACACAAACAAACACACACACAAACAAACACACCACAAAAAACACCACCACATACAAAAATCAACATACAAAACACACACCACATAAAAAAACACACCACATACAACAGACCACCACAATACAAACACCACACACAAACAAAACAGGAAAAAACACAAAAAAAAACGACCACAACACAAACACAAACGCATAGTAATATAGAGAAATCTTATGAGACTTCACCATTCTTTTATGATATTAGACCAGCCAAAGTATTGAGTTTTCCCAGAGATTGGCAAGAGAGAACCAGTCTACTCCTTGATGAAGCTGGAGATTTGAGATACTTGGACTCCTGCTCATGGATCTCACACGAAATCGAACACCGGTCTCCCACAGAGGTAAGAGGATGAGTTCAGACCCAAATGGGTTGGTCCAGAAGAAGCGAGGAGAAGAAAGCTCCGAGACCTAAGTAACATGTCATGGTTGTGCGTGAAGGCGGGCACAATATGGACCACGTTTGCCCTAAAAAAACCTTTTGCTTTCAAACGACAATCTAAGTTCTACCACCAATTTTTCATTTGATGACAACTGCCTGGTAATTCTTAACTTGTGGCACCATCATGGTTCTTGGTTCTCGCAAAGCTCGAGATGACCGGCTGTTCTGTTATTGCTGCTGAACACTTACTCCAGGATATGACTGACATCATGTCAGTTGGGGACTAGAGTCTTATATCGTGGGCATACAGACACTTCCCTCTAGTTAAATGTTTCAGTCGATGTCCATATTATGGTGATGGGTTAAAGTGAAAGGGCAGAAATCAAAGTTGCTCTGTGTTAATCGGAACATTCCAGGTGTTAAAAGATCATACACCCTGATGCTTACTAGTAAATCTACTACCAGTGAGCTGTGTCTGACCAATATTGACTGAAACTATACCGTGTACTGACAAGTTAAACAAAATGACTAATGGTACATGATGAAATATGTTGAAGCAGTTGAAACTAGATCATGTACAATTAAGCGAGTCCATCCTCTAGTATTAGCAAGTTAGAAGCTCTCAATAGCACACCCTTCGGAATGGTCAAACTCCAGTCAAATGTCCATCTTTGTCAGGTTTTCCGTGCCAAAGCTAATGCTGGGAAACAGAAAACTGCGCGGATGGCTGGTGTGTATAAATATGGATGTAAGGAATTGGTTGACTCGGCTCCAGTGTGAATTGCAAATTCTGGTGAAAGGCGACGAAACCTCTCTGGTTGTAGCTGAATGACTGCCGGAAGAAATTCTCAGTCAGTGCATGAAAGTCCACTTGCATGCCATTTCTCACACGTAGACAGAAATGAAGGTAAGAGAAACCAATTTTATGGCCTGGAAAGGGGTGATGACATCAAAAGACAACTGCAGATCTTGTGAGAAGTGCTAGAGAATGTCAGTAAGTCATGATAAATCAGCCCAGTACAGCCAAACCTTTATGACAAACTTTATCGTGTTGCGATCCCTAACACACTCCAGGTAAACACACATTGATTCAGTGTCTGAGCAAGGCTTTTTACTAGTTGATTTCTACTGAGTAGGTCATTCCAGGGAGATACGCACAGAAGTCTATTCAGTTTACTTCCAAATTAAGGGGTGAGTTCCACAAGTTCCTCAATAAAAAGCCCCTTTTCAAACCTTACCATCATAGTTGTAACGGCAGGATGTAAGACAACGATTTTCCATCCACAGGTTAAGGGCCATAGTCGAGAGGACCGATTATTGGTGTGAAAAACGCCCTAACCACTCTACTGGTGACTTTGCCCTCATGATTGGGATGAACTGCTTCCCTATGTTCGTACTGCTTTAATACAGCTGTCTCATAGGTCTACAGAGGACAAACATTGTACCTTGTAAGGGTCACCATGGAAGCTTTTCTACTCAGGTAAACACAAACTCTATGAGAGTGGAACCGAACGCTGCATATGTCCAGCAAGCTGACAGGAAGTTCGACGTATGCTACAGAAACGTCTGTCCAAGCCTGTGAAAAATGGACCAGTATTACAATAGGCACTAATAAACAAAAAAAAAAAAAAAAAAAAAAAATGTGGCTGATATCAGGTACCTTGTACTCCTTTAAAGATTTTTTCTAAACAGGGAGGTAGACGACGTCAGTTACTGTTACTTGGTCCTAAGGACCAACGAGCGTGGTGGGAAAAACGCCCTAGCCACTCTACTAGAACTTCCTCATGAGTGGGAGAAACTGCTTCCCGATGTTCGGTCTTATGTTAATACAGTTGTCATAGGTCTACAGAAACACCCATTGTACCTTGTAATGGGTCACCATGGTAAGATTTCCTCAGGTAAAAAACCAAAATATATGGAGGGAGGATCCAGGGCTACAAGAAGCTCGATTGCCAAATTGTTGCAGAAACGTCCCCCCAGGCCTGTGAAAATGGACCAGGGATTAAATAAGACACATCAAAAGAACAAGTTTGCGGCTAATATAGGTGACCTTGTATCTTTAAAGATTTTTCCACTAAATAGGAAGGTAGACCGACCGTTTCCGTACTGTAATGGTCCTAATTGGTTTGGCCCTGCAAGGATTATCAAGTCACTGGGTCCTGTGACAAGGATCATTAAGGTCTTGACTCCGCACAGACGGAACGCAAGCTTCGTCTCAATCAGTTACGTCCTTCGGACGTCAGTGATGAGCTGCACTTTCCACAGTCTATGGGAGGGATGGTGAGGCAATGGTACCCTTCCCCAACAGATGATCCAGGACATTCCTGAGATCTTGCTGAAAGTGCTGTTACTCCGGCTGCCGTGTACCTAAAACAAGCTATAATCTACAGGAGGCTCGAAAGGGCTGTGAACCTTGCTTCCTCTTTTGTTGCTTTTGAGTTTTGAAATGCACATTATGTATGTATCTTTTTAGTTGTTTTGTTGTATTGTATATATATATAATATAATATTATATATATCTAATATTTAATTATATATATATATTTCTGTTTTATGTATTTAACACTGCTTGATCTATCCCGCTCCTCATATTTCTTACTTATACTGTATTTTTTTTTTTCCTTCCTTGTTTGATATTGTTGTTCTATGGCTTGTTCTGGCCGTTTTTTTTTTTTTTTTTTTTCCTATGGCTTTTACCTTCCCTGGTTTTGTTTTATTTGAGTTTCTTTTTAATTTTAGGTTGTATTCTGGTTTCGAATATTTATTGCACAGGATATCTTTTATTTGTTGAATCTTGGGGTTTCACAGCCGTCTCTGTTCCTAATTCAGTCTTTCGCAGGGTGTGCGTTATACGCTAGTCCAGCCGCCGTTCTGGTTGGTCTTCTGCGGGCCGGTGTCGGCGTTTGTCCCTGGTGTGTCTCCGCTCGTCCCTCTTCTCAGGCCTGTCGTGGCGGCCGTTTTGTCCTTGTCGTGGGGGTCGGCTTCCCCCGCTCGCCCTCTCGTGGCCCGGTGCCTGCCGTCCCTTTCTGGAGTGCCTGACCCAGGCACACGGTCAGCGGGGGCCCGCGCAGCGCCCGTTCGCAGCCTTCGCCTCCCGTCATGCCGCTGGAGAGGCCAGCCGCTCGCACACTCCCGGACCGGGCACACGGGCTGCGGTCGTGCCCCGACCCATCCTGCCTCCTCTCTCATGCTGCGGTTCTGGCCTGCCTTTCCACACACACACGGGCGCTGGTGCGGCCCCCCGTTCAGCTCCCCGCCCGATCCCTGCCCTCACACACGCACCGTGCTGTTCCTCTTGGCTGTCCGTGTACCCTCCCCCGCTCTCCTTCTTCTCCACACACTGTCACATCCCGGGCCGTGCCTGCACTCACTCTTTGTTGCTGTGGCGTTTCGCCCTGCCCCCCTATTTTGCTCTTACTCGTTCTGTTTTGTTTGTTGTCCATCTCTCTCTATTCTTTCACCCCCACACACGCTCTCTCCTTCTACTTCTCCTTTTTCTTCCTCCTGCCTTTTCTTTGCTTTTCGTTCTTGTTTCACACCACATTGTCTTCTGGGCGTTCAGTGGCCTTTTTTTCCACTTTTTTCTCTTCATTTTTATGCCACACAACACCTTCCTTGGGTTTGGTTTCTTTGGTTTCTCTTTTCCCTACAGGTTGTCTCTTTCTAGTTTGTAGCTCTCTTTAGTGCCCTGGCTCTCTGTTCCTTTGCCTGCCTCTTGTGTTCCCCGTCAGTCTCAACTCCTTACGCTCTTTCGACCGGTGTTGCCGTTCTGCTCTAGTCCAAGCCCCCACGACACCCCTGTCGGTAACACACACACAGGCAGGGGTCGGTTTACACACGCTCGACTCTTCTCGAGAAACCATAGTGGCGCCCGTTGCCCTCTGTCGTGGGGTGTGTGGTCGGCTCGCTCGCTCCTCTCGTAGGTCTACAGTGCGTTCCCTCTTGTGTGATCCGCCTGGTGCCTGCCGCTCCCGTAGCACACGGCGTGCCTGGGCCGGCCCGCGCGTGCCAGCCCCGCCCCGGCAGACGTTTCGCCGCCTCCGCCGCCCGTTGCCCCGCTGGCGCGGCGCCGCGCCGCCGTCCGGCTGGGCGACACCCCCCCACAGTCGTTTCACGCCCCCGCTGCCGATCTCTCCTCTCTGTTGCAGCAGTGCCCCGGCCCCCCCCCCACCGTGCGCCCCGCGTCCCCGGTCTCCCGCCCACACACCCCTCCCCACCCTTTACACACCACACGCGGCACCCCTCTCTGCGACCTCTCGCCCTTATGCGCGTCGCCTCCCCCCTGCCGTTTTTCCCTGCATTTGCTGCTTCTGGCCCTTAATTACTCCTTGCCTCCCGGGCTAGTGCCTGCCGGGCTGCCTCTCGCACAGCCACTATATGTCAAGCGCGTCACACACCCCCGTGCTTTGTCGTTTCCTATCTGTCCGTTTGCATTTTATGACACATGCCTTTTTTCGATACCACCCGTGTGCTGCCTGTGTTGCTTCTTTCATCTTTTCTCCCTCTTCCTTTTTACTTTTTCAATGGCACAAAATTCAAGAATGTCCTCTTTTCTAAAGTCTGTGAGTGCTAAGCATCAAGAGCAGTTATACAACGATTTTCCATCCACAGGCTAATGGCATGGTTGAGAGGGAAAAGTGGTTTGGCCCTGCAAGAATTATGAAGTCACTGGGTCCTGGACAAGGATCATTAGGGATCTTACTCCTTCACAGAAGGCAAGCAAGCTCGATCTCAATCAGTTACGTCCCTTTGACGTTAGTGATGAGCTGCATTTTCCACAGTCTAGGGGAGATGGTGAGGCTACAGTTGATCCAGACGTTCCTGACGATCTTGCTGAAGTGCTGTTACTCTCTGGCTGCCGTGTATCTAACAAGCTATAATCTTACAGGATGTCTCGAAAGGGCAGTGACCTGCTTCCTCTTTTGTTGCTTTTGAGTTTGAACTGCACAATATTTCTGTATCTTATAGTTCTGTTTTGTTTGTTGTTTATAATATATTATTTAAAACTATTACCTTGATCTTATCCTTTCTCATCATATTTTCTTACTGTAATGTATTTTTATTTGTATTTTCGTTTATTTTTTAATATTGTTTGTCTTATGGCGTTGTGTGGCCCTTTTTTTATTTTTTTTTTTATTTTTTTTTTTTTGCATTTATCCTTCCTTGGTTTTGTTTTATTTGGGTTTCTTTTAAATTTAGGTTGTATTCTGGTTTTAGATATATTTATTGCACTGGATATCTTTTCATTTGTATGCATATTGTGTTCACAGCTAAGTCTATGTACTAATTGAGCTCTTTTCGCAGGGTGTTGCCGTTATGCTCTAGTCCAGCCACAGTTATGGTCGGTATTAGAGGGCAGGTGTCGTGTCTCGCTCGTCCCTCTTCTCGGAACCTGTAGTGGCGCCCGTTGCCCTCTGTCGTGAGTGGTCGGCCTCCGATCGCTCCTCTCGTGATCTCTGTGTGTTCCCCTGTTACAGCCTGGTGCCTGCCGATACGTTCTGGAGTGAATGGGCCGGACGAGCGTGAGGGACCGCCGGAGAGAGTTAGAAGCCTTCGACGAACGTTGACGATGGAGAGGAGAAGATCGAAGTCAGGAGTGAAACAAACCGCTGCATCCCTCTCTGTTGCCGTGACGGAGCCCGTACACTTTCTTCGGGATCCGTGAATGCGGCTGCCTCTCGCCACCTGAATATACTTTAAAGAGAGTATTGACAATCCAGTGATTGTAGTTTACTTTATGTTCAGTTTGCCTTTTTATGTTCAGTTTGCCTTTTTAGCTTGTGTGATGTGTATGCATGTGTTGATTCTTTTAATCTTTTATCTCGATCTCATTTACTTTTTTTCTTAATTACCCCGTTTTTCCAGTTTACGTTTCTTCAGTGTTTCGTATGTTACTGCTTTATCTTCTTTTATCCTTGTACTTTTATTTGCTGTATCACTTCGTAATTTTTTGGTTATCGTTTTATCTTCTAATTATTTTTACTATCCTTATTGAATTGTTTTTCGGGAAGCTTTAATATAACTCGAGACCGTGCGCGCCCTCTACCTTTAAAAGGGACCGCACATTGTACTGGGACTCTCTTTTTCCTTATCTTGAGAGGCTTAACACCTTCCGCGGGTCTGTTTTGCCGTGTGACTGAGGAGTGGGTGTATGATTTGGATGCTGATTTCTTTTCGCCTGGATATTTGTAAGTACGTGGCCAAGTGCACATGCTATACATACAAACTGAATTAAGATAATCTGGTGCCTAAATTAATGTATAACTGATCAGAATTCTCTTGTTTGCCCCCACCCTCAGTCAGTTTATTTGTTCAGGATTCTCTGCTGTTTTGCTTATTTCATTGTTTTATCCATGTTTTTTTTTTTTTTTTTTTTTAATCTTACCCATATTTTTTGTTTTAAGGTTTTAAAATATTAGAACATGAAGAGTCAGACTCGAGGACGCAATCACCCAAACGAGCCTAAAGAATAAGGTTGGCAGTACTGCAGCCTTACACCCTGGCACGCCCGCTACCACTAACCAGGGGCGTTGCAAATCGCTACAACCATATATTTTATGGTGGACAGTCGGTGGGGGTGATTGTAGAAAGCCGGTTGGCTTTATCAGTTCATTAGTAATGAGGGTAAGTCTTGTTTGTTTATTAAGCTCGTTTTCTTTGCACCGGCCTTCACCCCGTTTCTGTTGCCTTTCCTTTAATGTTTTAATGGTTTAACTCCGTCCTGTATGTGTGATATGTATAGCCTCCACATCTTTTTGGTCTGTGATTTTTTTTCTGGTTTGATTTTACTACTTTGTGTTCTCAGTGTTACGTGTTTGCTTAGTTGTTTGATTTTAGTATTCTATTTATTTTGCTCCTTTTACTGCTTTTTATTTTCCTTTTTTTTTAATTTGTATTCCTTTACTGTCAATTTTACTGAATTCCAGCATCTTTTTACTAAGAAAAGATTTTTTTGAGTTCTTTTACCTTCATTTTACTATGTTTTGTATTATTCATTCTAGTGTCATTGCTAACTTTTTACTGTTTGATTTTAGTAGTTTCATTTATATCATTTTACTGTGTTCTGTGTTTCTTTGGCTTTCTCTGTATAATCTTTTAGTGTTCACTTTTTACTTCAATTTTACTTGCGATGTTTTACTGTCTTATTTAACTTTATCAAATGTTTTATGTCTCATTGAACTTTTCAAATATTTATTGGGCAATTTTTCTCAACTTTTGCTTACCTGTGACCCTACTTTTTAGTTTCTTTTGTAGTTTTAGATCTGCCTATCAGTTCATTATGCCTAGAACAAGGAGGAATACACACAATTCACAACCATCTGCAAGCCAGGAATCTAGTTCAAACCGGTCTTCCCCAGCAAGTGTTATGCCGCCTTTGGAGGACCCTCTTGTAATTGGCTCAGTTGTGGACATGACAACAGTGGACGAATGACAGGGTAAGTTGAGAAACTTCCAGTTAGAAATAAATAATTTGCGGCTAAAGAATGAACAAGTAGAAGCGATGGTCTCTAGGCCGAATTTCCCCGTTATTGTTCCTCAGTCCACAACAGTTGAACATAAGAAATATCCTATATATGTAACGCCCGTAGCAGGCTGCATTTTCTAGGGTGTATTATGCATACTGGTAACGTCTGTAGCAGGCTGCGTTCTCTAGAATGTATTATGTGTATTGTTAACGCCTATAGAAGGCTGCGTTTTCTAACGTATGTAACACATATTGGTAACGCCTGTAGCAGGCTGCGTTCTCTGGAATGTATTGTGTATTGGTAACGCCTGTAGCAGGCTGCGTTCTCTAAGGTGTGTAATACATATTGGTAACGCCTGTAACAGGCTGCGTTCTCTAAGGTGTGTAATACATATTGGTAACGCCTGTAGCAGGCTGCGTTCTCTAAGGTATATAATACATATTGGTAATGCATGTAGCATGGTGCGTTGTCTAAGGTATATAATACATATTGGTAACGCCTGTAGCAGGTTGCGTTGTCTAAGGTGTATAATATATATTGGTAACGCCTGTAGCAGGCTCCGTACTTTAGGGGATGAGGGAGGAATCGTGTGCTATGCTCAGTCGGTTAAAAGGGAACCAAGTGCTACATCGTGTTTTGGAGTTCGAGGCCCTTGG
>NW_023661817.1:48265-57783 GCF_015228065.2 Penaeus monodon | reverse complement strand
ATATATTAAAACCAGAATATAGATATAATACAATATGATTTATATACAGATTCTAGAATAATATACAGATATGAATATATACAGATATGAATATATACAGATATGAATATATACAGATATGAATATATACAGATATGAATCTATTCAGAATATCAATATATATCAGATTTAATGAATAACTATACAGAATTAATTGATATATACGATATGGAATATTTAAGCATATATGATAAATCCAGATATGAAATATATACCATATATGAATTATAATGACATTATGGTAAATATATTACATATATGAATATATACCTAGAAAAAATATAATAACAATATATAAATTATTATACATATATGAAATATATACATTATATAAATATATACATATAATAAATATATACAGTATCTAATATATACATATATATGAATATATTTTACATATATAAATACCATACATATAATAAATAACTACATATTTAGTAAATACCATACATTATGATAATACCATACAATATTAATACCACATAACATACATAAATTACATTACAATATCATAAAATTATATATATATATATGATATATTAATAAGATATACCATATCTAAATTTTAATTATACATATATAATAGATACAATATATTAATAAATTTAACATATTTAATTATATATTACTAAATATACATAGATCAAATATTATACATTATATATACATATATACTAATACAATACTATATTACATATATATACATATAATATACCATATATAAATCAGATTACATAATACTAAGATTATTTTCTCCATGTAACCCGTTTTTTTTTTTTATTTACATAAATTTATTATATATTATATATTTTTTTTGTTTTTTTTTTTTTTTTTTTTTTTTTTTTTTTTCATCCTCATTTAACTTTATGTGTTTTTTTTTTTTGCTTTGTTTTTATGAAGCTCGCGATGGATTTTTCAGGAATCACGTTGTGAAAGTCCCGGTGAAGAGTAATGTTTTTTGTTTTTTTCCGTGCTTAAGTTTTTCGCAAGAAAAAAAGGAATTTTTTTTCCAAAAATATGTTGTGTTGTTGTTTTCCAAAAGCCCTTCGTTTTTGTTTTTTAATCGTGGTATGTCAGTTTACTTGAGGAGAAGAAAAGTGGTTGTACGATAAGTTTTTAAACTCAACTTTGAGACTCCATATTTTTTCTTTTGACAATTTTTGGAAATTTTTAGGTTAGATTAGTAGGTATTCTATCAATGCATGGCCCTGGTCCAACAACTCGGTAATTTTTTTTATCATTGATTAACGATGTAATATAGAAAGAAAATAATGCAGGGAAAGGCAGTAATTTGCCTGAATATATTGATAGTGGAATAGTGGTGAATTAATAAACAACTGGATCAAAAATTATAATGGATGATTATAGATATAATGTTTTTCAGTTGCTCAATAGAATGGTGTCCATCAAAGAAGAGTGGCTAAGATTAATACTTATTTATATTTTTTTTTTCAAGGTTTTTTTTTTTCTCCCAAACCTAATGAAAAAGACGTATGGGTTTTTTATAATTCCTGGGTTTGAATCTGTGCATTTCCCCCTTGTGTTTTTTTGTTTTTTCCATACTCCGTGACCACTCCCCTTAATTTTTATGCTTTCTGTTGCACACTTTTTTGTGAGCGTGTGGGAGGGTTTGAAGTTTTTTGTCCGCCTTTGTTTATCTTGGGTTAGTTCTTGTCAACTATGGCCCCCTCCAAAAAAAAAAAAAAAAAAAAAAAAAAAATATATATATATATATATATATATGTATATATATATATATATATATATATATATACATATATATATACATATTTCTTACTCTATGCCCTGCTTCCCATATTTCATTGTGTCCTTTTGTTCAATTTCTTGTAACACCAAGTGCATATATTAATTGCATACATGCACTTTCAAGGTTTTCCCACCAGAAGTCCAAGTAAAAAACATGAAAACTCGTTTCACAGTGGGCTGCCATTTCGATATGCAGCGTCGCTGTAGTTCACCTGTAGTGATCCGTAAGTATTGCTACGCCAGTGGGTCTTTGTCTCTGTGCGAAACATGTGTTAACATGAAAAGGATGACCTGGGCATGTGTTAACATGAAGGGACCTGGGCAAACATGACGCAACTGGCTGTGAGCGGAGGAGCGGAGGAACAAGCCAAGGGAGACGGAGTTGGGTGCTGCTCCTGTGAAGAACTCGTGTGTGCCCTTGTGACCTGATATAAACTTTGTGTTGCCCTGTTATAAGCTGTATCGTGCAGTGTGACATGCTGGTGTCCCCCCTGTATTGTGCCTATAGAAAAGTGTACGGGTAAATAAATTGTGTAAAGAAAGGAAAGACTGTCATTTTGTGTTTATTTCGTGCCCTGCCTCGCCACTTGGCGTTTCCCCTGGTGGTGTTCTGGGACGCTGTTGTGCTCGGTGCCTCTTGGAGCTGTTCAGTGTTCACGACCCTGTGGATAGCACGCCGTCTGCCTAGTCTGCCTTTTTGGTGGCAGAGAGACGAGGCGGCCGGCGTAACAGTATTATGAATAACCGTCGATCCTTAGTACGAAAACTTTGGCTGCCACCACCTGGTTAATTCGTCCAGGAACGCAAGTTAATATGTTCGTAAAGTAAGATGCGTGTATAGGGTTGTTAACGAAGTTGTAGAAAGTAAGTGTAACTGTACAGAAGTTACCAAGGTTCAAGGGTCAACACTGCGGTTAGCGTGGTTATGTCTGAGATGGAGTGCGTGTCGACCTGAAGTCGATAGAAGATACAGATTTAAGGATTTGAACTCGTGCCCATCTAAGTCTAGAAAACAATCCCACGGTTAACGCTAAGATTTCAGCCTGGGGCGTACCCTTTTCTTACGTTCTCTTAAATTATCCTCTTGAGTTTTATATTTTCTCTACATTTATTCCTTCCAAAAGTATCGTCAGGCAGAAATACTGGCATTCGAAATTATTATTTTTTAATGGAATTTAGACTTGAAGCTGAGGGGATGCATTGAAGGGATCTAAAAGCATTAAATCCTTCTTTACAAAAGTTTTATTTCATTAAAAATCAGGGCCAAGCTTCAAAAATCAGTTTAAAACGAACAAAAACTCTTACAGTATGAAAATACACTGAACACTAAAATACAAAAATAAATAAATAAGTAAATAAATAAATAAATAAAATAAAAAATAAAACTAGTTCTAAACACTAAAATATCACAAACCACAGGGAAAAATACAGAAACCTTAAAATGAGATAGATAAGAAAAACAAATCACCTTATAAAGATTAGAGAAAAAAATATGCCATCTTACCGCCTGTTAGCTCGTACCCTTGCAACCACAAACTATTACAATTGTCGGGACTCACAGCTAAAAGATGCTCTCCCCCCCTTGACCTATATATACACCTCCCCAGCAAGTAGGTTTACAAAAAGAGAGGAATCTCAGGTTAAACAAGGTGAAGGCAGAATAATGTGCATTCCTACGCAGATGCGTAAAAAATCACGAATAAAACTTTATAAAAAAAAAAAAAAAAAAAAAAAAAAAAAAAATATATATATATATATATATACATATATATATGCATATATATATATATATATATATATATATATATATATATATATATACATATATATATATATATATATTATATATATATATATATATATATATATAATGGCAAAGCTGATTGGACAAAGCATCTTTCTTTTACAAACACGAGGCCGTCATTACTAGTAATGACGGCCTCGTGTTTGTAAAAGAAAAGGGGTAACTCTTCTATTCTTCCCAGGTTAATCCGTCTTACGGTTAAAGATTCACTACACAGCTACTGCCAATAGACTTGTGTTCGTTCAGTGTGCTGTAGAGTCGTTTTGTGGCGAAAAACACGGTCGGTTGGGCTCCTTTTTTATGTGAGTTTCAAAAGACGCTCCTTTACCTAGGACGATGAATGTCATTTTTAGTAAGAGGGGCATTATTTTCTCAGGGTCTGCAACTGTTTTCTTTGTGTGTGTGTGTGTGTGTGTTCTCATTGTAACTCTACCCTCTGGTTTGGTGAGCGGTGGTATTGTACCATCTTGTTTAATCCTTGGAACCATGCCTTAGAACCCTTGGAAAGACCTCTCAACTTGGTTACCAAGTCATTCTGCCAGCATTCTATCGCCCATTTTTGCAACACCCATTGCTTTACCAGGTCGCAGTTCTACAGCTATACCCAAAACAATGTTGTTTCTGTAACTTTGTTTACTTTTCTTTTATTAGGGATGGACTCTAGTAGCTTGTTTGGGTAACGAGTGAATACTTCCACTTGTTTGTCAATCTCACCTACAATTTTATGTGGCTCTAATTAGAGTTCCCAAAAGCCTTTTTCATTCATTGTCAGCCTCGCTTCATCTTCATCACTACATAGATGTTACATAGAGGCATGTAGCAAACACTATTCTCTGAAAAATCTGAAAAAACATGATCTAGATTGGATCCAGAAATATGGGTAACGACGTTTACTGCACGTCTTGCACAACTCTTCAAAGATTCTTGTTCTTAGGTTCTGGTTCAAGTCCCTAACAATTATAATATACTGACGGTGTGTTCCCCAAACATTCAGTCTAACTTCTCAATTAAGAATTGTGCAGTTTCGCTGCATTGCCACTGTGGTTTATGGCATATACAAAAGAACTGATTCATGTTTAGGTGATCAGGGTGTGTGATAGTAGTAGGCTGGAAGGCTTTATCTCTAAAAGTACCACCAATCCTGTCTCGACGGTACCATAGTTCTTTGTAGTAATGTCAAACTCTGTTGGAGAGCACAAAGTATATGAATGATTGAGTATGCCCTACAACAGTTTCAGTGGCTGTAACCGACAGGAGGTGATAACTTGGGCAGTTTTCTTGGTGTTCCTGACGTCCACCAGGTCTGAACATCATTTAACATTTAGCAGTCATTGCCAGTCTTGATCCATCCTGCTTACCTGTGGTGTAGAAGCAATTGTTTTTTGTAATTGCAGTATTGTCTAATAATTACAATGTGCGTACTACAGCGCCTCAACTATAAGCAGGTTCCTCTGTCCATCTTCTGTGAGTTGCAGCAAGTGTCCCTCGTCCTCGTTTTCCCCTTCAAGTTAACGCCTGAGTCAGTGCTACTGTCGCTGCCCGGTGTAGGCTGTGCGTTCTGTGAAAGTAGTAGTTGAAGGTTCTTACAATGCATCTAACATGCGAAATCTTGATTTATTCAGGAAGGTGGACAACAGGCGTGCAATTTCCGTGTTTTAAGATGGCTCCCCTCAAGTAGTATGAACGATGTTGCAATATGATAATGCAATTAATATAATATTCAAACACTGGTTTGATTTTCGACAGCATCATAACATATGAAAAAAGTATACTTACATGTATATGTATATAGATCAAGCTGGAGCTTTCTGACCAGCGGATTTGCTAACAAATATTCTGCAATGTCTGAATGTCGAAGTCAGTTCATAGAATTCTTACCTTTCAGGAAATATAAGGTGATAGGTTCTGACAGGTGTTATCCTTAAATCCACAGCTGTCTGACAAGCGGCTTTGCTGACAAATATTCTACAATATCTGAATGTCGAAGTCAGTTCACAGAACTCTTCCTTTGGAGAAAATATAATGTGATAGGTTCTTACAGGTGTTACCCTTCATATCCACATCGGTCTCTACACCATAGTCCCGGGCAGATACCATGGTAAATGACTTCGATGTTGGTCGGTGATCCCTGTCCTCTCATCAAATCTCATTCTGGTGCTTATGTACAAGAGAGTGTCAGGTTGATGTCAGGTCACCTACGGCTGTTTTCCCTGCAGCTAGTAGATTCTTGTTTGACGTTGTAGTTTTGAGGCTCAAATGGCCGTTTTGGTTGATCGGCATAAAGCGAGGAGCGGGTCAGCGCAGGTATAGAAAAAACACAGCAGATTTTGTAGAGGCCTGTGGCTTTTTTGTCTACGTCGTTTAAGTTTGAACGATTCTGATAGTGCAGACTATATCTGATCCCAGATAGTACATTTATGTACATGTTTATAATAAGTACATATCCGGAGATAATTTAGGTTTATCGAGAGTTCTGTAGCTGTGCAACTGTTTGCTTACCTGCCTGCTCCCCCCGTCTCTCTCTCTCTCTCTCTCTCTCTCTCTCTCTCTCTCTCTCACCTCCTCCTCCTCCTCCTTCCTCTCTTTCTCTCCTCCTGGTCCGTGACCCGAAGTCCAAGGAGTCTGATCAATAACTCAATAAATCTCATTCTTACCACACCCTCTCACCACCCCTGCCCTCAGCTCTGCACGTCTTGCACAACTTGTTATTCCCTGGTTATCCATGTTTCTCGTTGACACTTTTTGAATGCGAATAACTTATTTTTTTCTTTCTTTTTCTTTTTGATGATGATGATGATGATAATGATAATGATAATGATAATGATAAAGATAATGATGATGATGATGATGATGATGATGATGATGATGATGATGATGATGATGATGATGATGATGATGATGATAATGATAAAGATAATGGCCGCTCGTTTTCAACTCCGTTTTTAATCAATTGTCATGAAATATATTTATTGATAATGTTCTCACATTAGATCATCCATTCATTTACCATTTTCAATTATTTTATTTAATTTCCATTATTCAGTTATATGCGTGTTCATATATCTGTTCATGCTCATTATACAGATTCCAATGTTCATGTGTATATACCTTAGTTCATTGTAAATATAATTATTTGCTTTGTTGATTATTATCTTCATATTTTAAAAGGCTGACTGGCTGGACTCCAACATAGGATTATCATACTTAATTACCGGTTATTAATTTATTAAATAAAAGTTACAAAGATATATATTTCACTCGTGCCACAAGAAAATGCTCTTTAGCTGTTCTTTTCTACTTGCGCCAATACCACCACAAAATACGGAGAAAAATACTTAGTTTCTCTGATTATTTTTACGAGATCGAGGGGGGGGGGTCCAGCCAGTCGTGAGCGTGAGCGTGAATTCTCGCGCCCTTGAAAATAACTACCAGGGGGCACGACCTAGAACGGCTCTGATTGGCTGGAGCTACACGCCCGTTAACCTAATTGGTCTATACGTAATTCGGGGGTACATCTTTTAGAAATAAAATTTGAGCGGAATAGAGTACTAAAAATAAATGCAGTAAAATGTGGCAATAAAAAGCGGAAAATTTATCGTGCATGTCAACCAAGAGTACAGTAAAATAAGTGTATGGAGTGGTTACCTTGACGAAAACTAAGACCCTTTTCATCTATGGCAAAAGGTGTGGAAAGCGAAAATAAGGGAGATATAGGACAGACAAGAGTGAAGATCGCCCCTTCATTTTCTAAGTCCCTTCCATGTTTACTTCGGGAGAATCAAAACAAATGTGAGGCGGAACTTATTACCAAGTAGTCCTTGTATTGCTACGCGCTCGTGAGGACGAATATTTTGTCATTATCAGCGTCCGTTTTCTCGATTTTATGTATGTAATGCGTTCTTTTCCTTTTATTGTTCCACATTTACGTGTTTTGGTAAGTATTTATGCTATTCTGTACAATAACCTTGTGCACATGCGCGTTTTGACACCGGGTGATTTGACAGGCCAGCATGCGCCATTACGTCGAGGAACGCCGGTGAGCAATGTTTTATTTCGAGTGCTGCGTCGATTCCGGGTCATTTTTAAAGCCCTTTTGTGGATATACTGGACAAATAGACATTTGTTTCTATCACAGCCTGATATCTGAACCCATCCAGTGCCGCAAATGCTGAAAAAAGTGATTAGAAACCAAGCAATTGTGACCATAGCCGGAAGCGAAGAAACGTTCGGTGTTTCGCGATATAAAGGTATGTGGTTTTACCCTGGGGGTCCAGGGGGCGTAGCCCCCTGGCTAGGCATATACAATACCACGGGGCTAGGCGCATATATTAACACAGGGGGTACAGGGGGCAGAGCCCCCTGGCTAGGGAATATATAGATCGTAGTGTATAAATCCCACAGGATTAAGGTTAGGTTGGTTTATTGGTTAGGACGCATTGTACGATTGCCACGGAGGATCTGGATTATGTGAAATCCCGTAGATTTTTACCGAACGATGGGTTTGGTTCCCGAAGAGTTTTTCGAAAGTTGGCGCGTCGGTGCGTAGAGTTTGAAAGATGGCGCCGGCGTCCGTAGAGTTTCATTGTCCGATTTTAAGCGTTTTTTATGCTTGTTTTACACATTTCTGTTCTCTTTTCTTCTTATTTCAGCCTGTTTTACCCCACAATTTCCCTGATCTACTTCATGCCCTCCCCTGCTATCGGGACTTATCAAATCACATCAAGATTGTCGGCTGGAGAATGCAACTGAAAATATCATCAGATTCGTTCTCATCTCACGAAAACAAATCCGATGATATAAATATTGTCTGGGAAGACTCGGTTGTCATTTTCGATAAATTAAAAAAGCACCTTATAAAACATATAAGAAAATAGATAAAAACATAAATAGAAAAAAAAATGTATACAAGAAAATAAAATAGTGTACGCTTAAACTAAAAAAAGTGTAATATAATTGTTCACAGAGAACGGAAGTTGGCAATTTTAGGTGGTATTCATATACATCCAGACAAGTAGATATGTACGTATATGTAAAGATTAAAATCCAGGTAGACCTCTGGGTACACTACAATCATCATCAGCAGCAGCAGCAGCATTATCATCATCATAATCATCATCATCATCATTATCATCATGGGAAATGGTATTACTACGTATAAGAAATACAGAAAAAAGAGAAAGCAGATTGTTTTAGTGCAGACTCACATCTCGTTGTCTGAAAATCTTACCCTCGTGAGGGCATACTATATTGGTGGACATATCAGGTGCGATAAAAAGATCGTTATTTAAGAAATCAGTGACAATTAACTATGACCGGCAGCTACTGTTGTCAGCCATGGTATGGAAATTTACTCTTTACCTTAGGGGAATATGTTGTTATTATTGTTATTATATTGCTCTTGCAACTGGTTATAACGATACAAAAAAAGAAAAATATATAACAGCAATGGTCCTTGCACTTATA
This sequence comes from Penaeus monodon, assembly GCF_015228065.2. Classification (NCBI taxonomy): domain Eukaryota; kingdom Metazoa; phylum Arthropoda; class Malacostraca; order Decapoda; family Penaeidae; genus Penaeus; species Penaeus monodon. Next base: position 48,710 of record NW_023661817.1, on the reverse strand, counting down.
ATAGTGATTAGTAATTTTTATTTGTAATAGTGATTATCATAATAGTAATAATCATAATAACAAGAGGAATCAAAAACTGTAATAATGATAGAAAACAACAACGAAATTACATGATAATAGTAAGGGCAATAAAGATGAAGATTATGATAAATGTAATCATATAATAATATTAATAATAGTGATAATAAAAAAACGATAATTATGATAATAGTGGTGATACTAAGGAGAGGATAATGATGAGGATAACGATAATAATAATGATAATAGTAACAATACTACTAATAACAATAATGATAATAAAAATAACAGCAACAACAAGAACACCAACAACAAAAACAACAATAATAGCAATAATAGCGATAATATTAATAATAATAATAATAATGATAATAATAACAATAATAATAATAATAATAATGGCACTAGTAATAATAATGAAGATGAT
>NW_023661817.1:43265-45765 GCF_015228065.2 Penaeus monodon | reverse complement strand
TTTTACCTTTTTTATTATATATGGAGACAATTCCTGTTATTATCATCATTATTATCATGATTATCATCAATATTATCATTATCATCATCATTATCATCATTATCATCATTATTGCAATTATTATCATCATTATTGCAATTATTATCATTATTATTGCAATTATTGCAATAATAATATATAATTTTGCTACTATACTAATAACAACAACAATAATAATAGAAATAACAATAATAATAACAATAATAACGATATTATAATAATTATCTATATCATTATTTTAATAATATCGTTATTACAGTAATTATTACTGTTATAATAATTATTTTTGCTATTATACTACTAGTAAAAATGATAATAATAATAAAAATAATAATAATATTAATAACGATAATAATAATAATAATAATAATAATAATAATAATAATAATAATAATATTGATAATATTAATAATCATCAAATGTTATCAAAATTCTCTTTATTCTCACTCTTATCCTCATTATTGTCATGATTAATACGATTTTGGTAATTATTATAATTATTACCCTAATAATTGCCAAAATCATCAGAGAAATCGAAAAAACGTCATTTTGGACTATACTCTCAAAAGGCTATATTTCGCTAGATTTTGCCGCTTTTTCGACTTTTGGGAATTATTTTCTTTTACCTTTTTTATTATATATGGAGACAATTCCTGTTATTATCATCAATATTATCATGATTATCATCAATATTATCATTATCATCATCATTATCATCATTATCATCATTATTGCAATTATTATCATCATTATTGCAATTATTATCCTCATTATTGCAATTATTATCATTATTATTGCAATTATTGCAGTTATAATATATAATTTTGCAACTATACTAATAACAACAACAATAATCATAGAAATAAAAATAATAATAACAATAATAACGATATTATAATAATTATCTATATCATTATTTTAATTAATATCGTTATTACAGTAATTATTACTGTTATAATAATTATTTTTGCAATTATATTACTAGTAAAAATGATAATAATGATAATAATAACAATAATAATATTAATAACGATATTATAATAATAATAATAATAATAATGATAATAATAATGATAATAATAATAATAATAATAATAATAATAATAATAATAATAATAATAATAACAATAATAATATTGATAATATTAATAATCATCAAATGTTATGAAAATTCTCATTTATTCTCACTTTTATCCTCATCATTGTCATGATTAATACGATTTTGGTAATTATTATCATTATTACCCTAATAATTGCCAAAATCATCAGAGAAATCGAAAAAACGTCATTTTGGAGTATACTCTCAAAAGGCTATATTTCGCTAGATTTTGCCGCTTTTTCGACTTTTGGGAATTATTTTCTTTTACCTTTTTTTATTATATATGGAGACAATTCCTGTTATTATCATCATTATTATCATGATTATCATCAATATTGCAATTATTATCATCATTATTGCAATTATTATCATCATTATTGCAATTATTATCATTATTATTGCAATTATTGCAGTTATAATATATAATTTTGCAACTATACTAATAACAACAACAATAATAATAGAAATAACAATAATAATAACAATAATAACGATATTATAATGATTATCTATATCATTATTTTAATTAATATCGTTATTACAGTAATTATTACTGTTATAATAATTATTTTTGCAATTATACTACTAGTAAAAATGATAATAATGATAATAATAATAATAATAATAATATTGATAATAATAATTATAATAATAATAATAATGATAATGATGATAATAATGATAATAGTAATAATGATAATGATAATGATAATGATCATGATAATGATAATGATGATAATAACAATAATAATAATGATAATAATAATAATAATAATAATTGCAATAATAATAATAATAATAATAATCATTATAGTTATCATAATTATCATATCACTACTATTATCATTATCATCATCTTTATTAATATAAATATTAGCATTATTATTATTATTCATGTTATCATTACTATTATCCTCACTATTGTTATTATTGTTATTATTATTATCATTATTATCATTATTATCAATATTATTATCATGATTATTTTCATTGATACTATCATTATCATTATTATCATTATCAGGTTATCTGACTACGCAGAATGATATATAAATCACCATACACACGTCTGTATCAAACTGATATCTATTGTGTATGAACATATTTCCATGTCATTATAGCACATGCATTTTCAATACATTAAACCTAATATAAATACAGTAATACAAATCAGATACAATAATACAAATCACTCGTAATGTTCGAAATCAAATCCTTTTTTTTTTTTTTTTTTTTTTTTTTAATCAAGCATGATATACAATCCAATAAAGAAGTTATCGTGTTTCTTTATGAAAATTGCCATCCTGGAATTCGTGTAATTTTCTCTTTGGAAGTGTGAACAAGAGGAAGGGAAGGGAAATT
>NW_023661817.1:0-43165 GCF_015228065.2 Penaeus monodon | reverse complement strand
AATATTATGATTTGGCCAATATTTAGAGGTATAAAAAACAAAACGTATTAATCATGACAATAATGAGGATAAGAGTGAGAATAAAGAGAATTTGATAACATTTGATGATTATTAATATTATCAATATTATCATATTATTATTTTTATTACTATTATTATGTATTATTATTATATTATTATTATTGATTATTATTATATATTATTATGTTATTATTATTATTGTTATATTATTATTTATTATTATTATTATTATATTATTATTTTTATTATTATTATCATTTTAACTAGTAGTATAATAGCAAAAATAATTATTATAACAGTAATAATTACTGTAATAACGATATTAATTAAAATAATGATATAGATAATTATTATAATATCGTTATTATTTATTATTATTGTTATTCTATTATTATTGTTGTTGTTATTAGTATAGTAGCAAAATTATATATTATAATTGCAATAATTGCAATAATAATGACAATAATTGCAATAATGATGATAATAATTGCAATAATGATGATAATAATTGCAATAATGATGATAATGATGATAATGATGATGATAATGATAATATTGATGATAATCATGATAATAATGATGATAATAACAGGAAATTTGTCTCCATATATAATAAAAAAGGTAAAAGAAAATAATTCCCAAAGTCGAAAAAGCGGCAAAATCATTATTGTCATGTTTAAATACGATTTTCGTAATTATTATCAATATACCCTAATAATTGCCAAAATCATCAGAGAAATCGAAAAAACGTCATTTGGAGTATACTCTCAAAAGGCTATATTTCGCTAGATTTTGCCGCTTTTTCGACTTTTGGGAATTATTTTCTTTTACCTTTTTTATTATATATGGAGACAATTCCTGTTATTATCATCATTATTATCATGATTTTATTAATATCATCATATAATCATCATTATCATCATTATCATCATTATTGCAATTATTATCATCATTATTGCAATTATTATCATCATTATTGCAATTATTATCATTATTATTGCAATTATTGCAGTTATATAATATATAATTTTGCAAACTATACTAATAAAAACAACAATAAAAATAAAAATAACAATAATAATAAAAATAACAACGATATTATAAAAATTTATCTATATCTTATTTTAATTAATACGTTATTCCGTAATTATTACGTATAAAATTTTTTTGCAATTATGCTACTAGTAAAAAGATAATAATGATAAAAATAACAATATAATATTGAAACGATTTTATAATAAAATAATAATAAAAATGATAAAATAATGATAATAAGATAATAATAATAATAATGAAATAAAACAAAAATAATAATAAAAATAAAAAATAATAATAATAAAAAAAAATAATAATAATAAAATAATAATAATAATAGTAATAATAAAAAATTATTTTGATAATACAATAATCATAAAATGTTATCAAAATTCTCTTTTTTCCACTTTTATCCATTATTTCATGTTTAATAGTTTTTGGAATTATTATAATTATCCCCAAACAATTGCCAAATCACAGAGAAATCGAAAAAACGTCTTTTTGGAGATACTCTCAAAAGGCTTTTTTCGCTAGTTTTTGCCGCTTTTTCGATTTTTGGGAATTTTTTTCTTTACCTTTTTTTTTATATAGGGAGAAATCCTTTTATTATACCCTTATTAAGATTATCATCAAATTACATTATCATCTTTAAATAATGAAAATTTTGATAATTTTAATAACATCAAAGTTATCAAAATAAATACTATTATTATTTTTTATTTTTATTTTTATTTTTATTTTTATTATAATTATTATTATTATTATTACTATTATATTATTATTTTTATTAGCAGAATAGTAGTAGTAGTAGGTGTAGGTAGCATCAGAATATAGTGTGTGCATAATAAAAATAATAACAATAAATAATAATGATGAAATAAAATAATAATGATAATAAAATAAGAAGATAATAATAATAAAATAATAATAATAATAATAAAATAATTTTATTATTATTATTATTTTTATTTTTTTTTTATTACTTATTATTATTATCAGATTATTATTATTTTTTCTTTTTATATTATTATTATTATTTTATTATTATTATTTTTATTATTATTTTATTAATGATAATATTATTTTTATTATTTTAAAATTTTATTATTATTTTATATTATTATATTTTTTATTATTTTTATTACATTACTTTTGTTATTTATCATCATCATCTTTCCCCTTTATTATGATTATCATATTATTGAATAATGTTTATCATTTTTTTGCATCTTTATTTTTATTTTATTATTATTATTATTATTATTTTATCATAATCATATCATTTTATTATCTTATTTTTTTTTTTTTGTTATCATTATTATTATTATTTTTTAAATTATTATTATTGTTATTAATGTTATATTATCACATCATCATATTATTAAAATAACTGTTATCTGTTTTTTGCTTCTTTTATTTATCATTTATTTTTTTGTTATTGTTTTTGATTAATTTTTTTTTTTTATTATTTTTTCATTATTATTATTATAATAATAATAAAATTTATTTTTATTTTAAATCATTTTTATTTTTTATTTTATCATTAGTTATCATTTATTATTATCATTATTTTATTATTTTATTTTATTATTATTATTATCATTATTATTTTAGATTTATTGCATCATCTTCATTATTTTTATCTTTAAAACTCTTTTTAAATTTTTTAAAATTTATTACGGGCCCAATCATTATTATGCTTTGTTATGTTACAATCGTTGCTTTTTTGGTAGCTTATTGTTTTGGTATTGGTATTATAAAAATTTTTATTATATTACCCTTATTTTTGTCGTTGTTGTTTTTAAATTTTTTTTTATATAAATTTTAGTACTTTTAGATCATTATTTTTATCATTATTTTTACCATAATTTTTTTTGATTTTTTTATCATTTTTATGTTATAATTTTCATTTTATTATTATTGTATTATCATTATTGTGTTGTTGTTATTATTATTATCATTTTTGTTATCATTATTATTATTATTGCTAATCCTTACACTACTATCATTATTATTATTATCGCTATGTTTACAATCTTTCCTATTATTATCATTACTAAATTGTAAGAACTATTACTATTATTATCATCATTATTATTATCATTATCATTATGATTATCATTATTATTACAATTATGAGTTTCAGCATCAAATATCTAGCATTAGTATCATTCTCATTATTCTAATTATCATATCATCATAATGTTATCGGGACATCATCATTATTATTATTAATAGATATAATATATATTTTTATATATATATATATAATATATATTTATATATATATATAATTTTATATATATATTTTAATTTATTTTATATTATTTATATATATATATAATTATATTTTATATATTTTTTTTCTTATCACTGTTATGGTTATTATCATTATTACCTTAATCATTATTGTCATCATAAGTATTACCGTTATCATTTTCTCGTTATTATTATAATCATTACTTTTATGATTATCATCTTCATTATTATTACTAGTGCCATTATTATTATTATATTATTGTTATTATTATCATTATTATTATTATTATTAATATTATCGCTATTATTGCTATTATTTTTGTTTTTGTTGTTGGTGTTCTTGTTGTGCTGTTATTTTTTTATCATTTTTGTTATTAGTAGTATTGTACTTATCATTATTATTATCGTTATCCTCATCATTATCCTCTCCTTAGTATCACCACTTTTATCAAAATTATCGTTTTTTTTTTTTTCCCCTATTATTAATTTATTTCATGATTACATTTATCATAATTTTCCTCTTTATTGCCTTACAAAATTAAAAATATGAAATTTCGTTGTTGTTTTCTACCCTTTTAAACCGTTTTTGTTCTTTGTTATTAGGATTTTTACTTTTATGTTTAATCACATTAAAAATTTTACAAATCACTATTGCCCCTTGCTTTTACTATCTCTTTTGGGTTTTTTGGGACCTATTAAAGTGCAAGGCCCTTGTTTGTTATATATTTTTTTTTTTTTTTTTTGTATCGTTAAAACCATTGCAAGAGAAATATAATAAAAATAATAACAAAAATATTCCCTAAGGTAAAGAGTAAATTTCCATACCATGGGAAAAAGTAGCTGCCGGTCATAGTTAATTGTCCCTGTTTTCTTAAAAAACGATCTTTTTATCGCCCCCTGATATGTCCACCAATATATTTGGGCCCTCCGAGGGAAAAGTTTTCAGAAAACGAGATGTGAGTGGGCACTAAAAAATTTCTGTTTTCCCTCTTTTTTTCTGAAATTTTTTTTTATACGTAGAAACCTTTCCCATGATGATAATGATATGTGTTTGATTTGTTTGATGTAATGCTGCTGCGGGTTTGTGATGATTGTAGTGTCCCAAGGTCTCCCTTGGATTTTAATCTTTACATATACGTACATTCTACTTGTCTGGTTTGTATAGGAATACCACCTAAAATTGCCAATTTCCTTCTCGGGTGAAAAAATTAATTACACTTTTTTTAGTTTAAGCGTACACTTTTTTTTTTTCTTGTAAAAATTTTTTTTTTCTTTTATGTTTTTATCTATTTTTATATGTTTTTTTAAAGGTGTTTTTTTAAATTTATCGAAAATGAAAAACCGGTCTTCCCAGAAAATATTTATTCTGGGATTTTTTTTTTGGGGGAAAATGAAACCCAAATTTCTGATGATATTTTCATTTTGCTTCTCCAGCCGACAATCTTAAAGGGTGATTAAAAAAAGGCCCGATGGCGGGGGGAGGGCATGAAAGTAGACGGGGAAAAATTGGGGGAAAAAACAGGCTGAAATAAGAAAAAAGGAACAAAAAATGTGTAAAACAAGCTTTAAAAAAACGTTTAAAAATCGGACAATAAAAACTCAAACGGACGCCGGCGCCACTTTCAAACCTTACGCACCACGCCCCAAAATTTTCAAAAAACCTTGGGGGAACCCAAAACCCATCGTTGGGTTAAAAAAACGGGATTTCCCCAAAAACCAACCCTCCGTGGAAATCGTAAAATTTCGTCCAACCCAAAAAACCAACCTAACCCTTTAAATCCTGGGGTTTTTAAACACTACAAATTCTATATATTCCCTGCAGGGGCTCTCCCCCCTGTACCCCCGGGGTTAATAATGCGCCTCCCCCCGGGGGTATTGATATGCCTAGCCAGGGGGCACGCCCCCGGGGCCCCCCCGGGGGTTTAAAACCCCCAAAATTTTTAAACGCAAAAACACCGAAGTTTCTTCGTTTCCGGCTATGGTCAAAAATTGCTTGGTTCTAATCATTTTTTTCAGCTTTTGGGGGGCCCTGGAGGGGTTTCAAACCCAGGCTTTTTATAGAAACAAATGTCTATTTGTCCAGAAATACCAAAAAAAAGGGCTTTAAAAAGCCCCCGGAATGACGCAGACTCAAAATAAAACATTGCTCCCCGGCGTTCCCTTTCACGAAATTTGGCGCATGCTGGCCTGTAAAATCCCCCGGGTGTCAAAAACGCGCATGTGCAAAAGGGTTTTTGTACAAAATACAAAAATTATTTCCAAAACACGAAAAGTGGAACAATAAAAAAAAACCCGCTTTCCCTTACATAAAATCGAAAAAAAACCGGACCTGAAAATGACAAAATTTTTCGCCCTCACGAGCCGTAGCAAAAAAGGACTTTTGGTAATAATTCCCTCACATTTTTTTTTAAAATTCCCCGGGAAGAAACCGGGAAAGGGGACTTAGAAAATAAAGGGGGCGATCTTCACTCTTGTTGTCCTAAATCTCCCTTATTTTCGCTTTTCCACCCCTTTTTGGGCCATAGTTTGAAAAGGGTTTTTATTTTTTCTAAAGGTAACCACTCCATAAACCTTTTTTTACTGTACTTTTGGGGTTGACATTCCGAAAAATTTTTTCCGCTTTTTTTTGCCAACTTTTTACTGCATTTTTTTTTTAATACTCTATTCCGCTCAAATTTTATTTCTAAAGATGTACCCCCGAATTACTTTATAGCCCAAATTTTGGGGGGGTTAAACGGGCGTTTTTAGCCCCACCCCCAATCAGACCCGTTCTAGGTCGCCCCCCTGGTAGTTTTTTTAAAGGGCCCCGAGAATTAAACCTCCGCTAACGCCGGGCGGGACCCCCCCCCCCCCGATCTCGAAAAAATAATCAGAAAAAAACTAAGTTTTTTTTTCTCCATTTTGGGTGGTATGGCGAAGTAAAAAAAAACAGCTAAAGAGCTTTTTTTGTGGCACGTTTGTGAAATTATATCTTTGAACTTTTTTTTTAAAAAATTTAATTAACCGGAAATTTAAAGTATGTAAAAAAAAGGTTGGAGTCCACCCAGTCACCTTTTTAAAAAATAGAAGATAATAATCAACAAAGCAAAAATTTTAAAATTTACAAGGACAAAGGTATATACACAAAACCTTGGGAAATCTTTAAAATGACCCATGAACAGATTTGAAAAAGCAATAACTGAAAATAAAATAAAAAAAAAAATTTTGGAAATGGAAATGAAGGGGTTTTGACCCTAATTTTAGAACATTATCAATAAATATTTCATGAAAATTGTTTAAAAAAGGGATTTTGAAAACGAGCGGCCATTATTTTATCATTTAACCCATCACATAAATCATCATCATCATCATCATAAATCATCACACACATCATAAATTCATCATCATTTCTTTATCATTATCTTTACATTATCTTTAAATCTCATCATACATAAAAAAAAAAAAGAAAAAAAAACATAAGTTTTTCCCGCTTAAAAAAATTGTCAACGAAAAACCTGGTTTCCCCGGGGAATAACAAGTTGTGCAAGACGTGCGGGAGCGGGAGGGCAGGGTGGTGGGGGGGGTTGTGGTAAGAATGGATTTTTTTGAGTTTTTGATAAACTCCTTGGATTTCGGGTCACGGCCAGGAGGAGAAAAAGGGGGGAAAGGAGGAAGGAGGCAAGGAGGGGGGAGGGGAAAGAGAGAGAGGGGAGAGAAGAGAGAAAAGGAGAGAGGGGGGGAAGCGGCGGGTAAGCAAAAGTTGCACAGCTACAGAACTCTCGTTTAAACCTAAATTTTCCCCCCCCCTCCGGTTTGGGCCCTTATTATAACATGAAACAAAATGACTATTGGGATCGATATAGTCCCCCTATCAGAATCGTTCAAACTTAAACGACGTGAAAAAAAAACCCACAGGCCTCTAAAAAAATCTGCTGGGTTTTTTCTATCCCTTTGCGCAAACCCCTTTTCCCTGCTTTTCGCCGATAAACCCAAAAAGGGCCCATTTGAGCCAAAACTAAAAAACTTCAAACAAGAATCTACTAGCTGCGGGAAAAACCCCCGTAGGTGACCGGGCCCATCAACCTGCCACTCTCTGTAATAAAACCAGAATGAGATTTAAATGAGAGGACGGGGATCACCGCCCCCAACATCAAAGTCTTTTCCCATGGTTCTGCCCGGGCATGGTGTAAAAACCCGATGGGGAAATATAAAGGGGTAACCCCTTTTAAAAACCCATCACTTTATTTTTTCCCCCAAAAGGGGAAGAGTTCTGGGGAACTAAATTTTCGACATTCAGATTTGTGAATAATTTGTCAGAAAAGGGGCCGTTTGTCAGACAGCGTGGATTTAAGGAAAAACACGGCAAACCCTATCCCCTTATATTTCCTGAAAGGTAAAAATTTCTATGAACTGATTTCCCGACATTCAGACTTGCAGAAATATTTGTGCAAATCCGCTGGTCAAAAGCTCCAGCTTGTTTCAAATATACATATACAGGAAGTAAAACTTTTTTCATATGTTATAAATGCTGTGGGAAAATCAAACCAGTTTTTTAATTTTTAAAATTAAATTGCATTATTTTTGGGCAACATCGTTCTACTATTTGGGGGGAGCCATCTTAAAAGGGAAAAATTCCCGGCCTTTTTGTCCACCTTCCTAAATAAATCAAGATTTCGCATGTTAGATGCATTGTAAAACCCTTTCAACACTATTTTCACAAAAAACGCACAGCCTACACCGGGCACGCCCAGTAGAAACTGACTCAGGCGTTAACTTAAAGGGGGGGAAAAACAAAGGACGAGGGAACTTGCTGCAACTCACAGAAGATGGACAGAGGAACCTTTATAGTTGAGGCGCTGAAAGTACGCACTTTTGGTAATATTAAAAAATACTGAAATTACAAAAAAAACAATTGCTTTACCCCACGGTAACCCAAGGATGGATAAGACTGGAAATGACTGCTAAATGAAAAAAATGATTTTCAGCCCTGGGGGACGTCGGGAAACCAAGAAAACTGCCCAATTATACATCCTGTCGGTTACACCCCTGAAACTGTTTTTGGGGCATACTCAATATTCATAAAATTTTTGTGCTCTCCAACAGAGTTTGACATTAACAAAAAAACTAGGGGAACCGTCGAGCCCGGGAAATTGGGGTACTTTAGAGATAAAGCCTTCCCCTACTACTATCACACACCCTAAATCCCCTAAACATGAATCAGTTCTTTTGAAATATGCCAAAAAACCACAGTAAAATGCGGGCGAAACTGCCCAATTTTAATTGAGAATTTTTAACTAAATGTTTGGGGAACACCCCGTCGGATTTTTAAATAATTGTTAGGGACTTGAACCAAAAACAAAGAACAAGAATTTTGAAAAAAGGTTGTGCAAGACGTCCCATTAAACGTCTTTAAACCCATTTTTTCCGGATCCAATCTAGACCCTTTTTTTTCGTTTTTTCAGAGAATAGTGTTTGTACATCCTCTAGGGTAACCCCTATGTAGTGATAAAAGATAAAGCGGGGGCGGGAAAATTTAATGAAAAAAGGTTTTGGGAACTCAAATTTTAGAGCCCCCAAAAAATTGTGGGGGAAATTTTGACAAACAAGTGGAAGTATTCACCTTTAAACCCAAAAACAACTACTAGAGTCCACCCCTAAAAAAAGAAAAGTAAAAAAAGGGAAAGAAACCATTGTTTTGGGTATACTGTAGAACGCGCCCCGGGTTTAAAGAAAAGGGGTGTTCCCAAAAATGGGCGTTTTTAAATCCCGGGCCCAGAATGATTTGGGGAAACCCAAAGTTGAGGGGTTTTCCCAAGGGGTTCAAAGGCTTTTTTTCCAAAGATTAAAAAAGAGGGTTTACAAAAACCACCGCTCCCCAAAACCCAGGGGGTTAGAGTTAAAATTTGAAACCCCAAAACACCCCACACCCCACACAAAGAAAAAAATTTTGCAGCCCCGGAAAAAATCCCCCTCTTACTAAAATGACATTTTTTCGCCCTTGGGTAAAGGGCGCCCCTTTTGAAACTCACAAAAAAAAAGGGCCCCCAAAACCCGACCGTGTTTTTCCCCCACAAAACGACTTCAGACACTGAACAACAAAAGGGTCTATTGGCAGAGCTGGAAATGAATCTTTAACCGAAAGAGGTTTTAACCGGGGAAAATGAAGATTTTACCCCTTTTCTTTTAAAAAAACACGAGGCCGTCTTTCCCAGTAAGGAGGGCCCGTGTTTGTAAAAAAAAGATCCCCTTTGCCCAATCAGCTTTCCCATTAAAATATAATATATATATATATTTTAAATATATATATATGCATTAAAATTTGTATTATGATATATATTTATATTTTATATATATATATAAATTGCATATATAATGTTATATTATTATTAATTTTTTTTTTTTTTTTTTTTTTTTTTTTTTAAAAAGTTTTTTCTTTGTTTTTTTTAAAGCATCGCTTTGGGAAATTGCACATTTTTCCTTCCCCCTTTTTTAAAACCTAAAGATTCCTCTTTTTTGAAAACCCACTTGCGGGGGAAAGGTGTTATAAAAGGTAAAGGGGGGAGACATCTTTTAGCTGTGGGGCCCGACAATTGTAATATTTTGTGGTTGAAAGGGGTTACGGCAAACAGGCGGTAAAGGCATTTTTTTTTCTCTAATCTTTAAAAGGGTTGATTTGTTTTCTTTATCCCCTTTTTTAAGGGTTTTTCTGTATTTTCCCTTTTTGGTTGGGTAAATTTTTTAAAGTGTTTAGAACTATTTTTAAATTTTTTTTTTTATTTTTTATTTATTTACTTATTTTTTTTATTTTTGTATTTAGTTTTCAGTGTTTTTTCTACTGAAAAGGGGTTTTTTTTTCTTTTTAAAAACTGATTTTTTGAAGTTTGGGCCCTGATTTTTAATAAAATAAAACTTTTTTTTAAAAAAAGGATTTAATGCTTTTAGACCCCTTCAATGCCCCCCTTTGCTTCAATTTTTAAATTCCCCTTAAAAAAATAATTTCGAATGCCATTTTTTTGCCTGACGATATTTTTGGGAAGGGAAAATAAAGTGAGAAAATTAAAACTAAAGAAAAAATTTAAGAAAAACGTAAGAAAGGGTACCCCCGGGCCCTGAAATTTTTAGCTTTTAACCGGGGGATTGTTTTCAGATTTTAGATGGGCACGATTTCAAACCCTTTAAAAATCTTATCTTCTATCGCTTCAGGTCGACACCACTCCATCCCCAACATAACCACCCCAAAACCGAAATTGTTGCCCCTTTAAACCCTTGGAAAATTTTTCTGTACATTTACACTTACTTTCTAAAAACTTCTTTAAACCCCCCCCTATCCGCATCTTCCTTTACAAAACATTTTAAACCCTTGCTTTCCCGGGACGAATTCCCCAAAGGTGGGGGCAGAAAAATTTTTTTCCCGTACTAAGGATCGACGGTTTTTCCATAATACTGTTACCCGGCCCGCCTCGTCTCTTCCCCAAACCAAAAAAGGCCCGATTAGGCAGACGGCGTGCTATCCACAGGGCCCGTGAACACTAACACCTCCAAGGGGGCCACCGAGCACAAAGCGTCCCAAACACCCCGGGGGAAACCCCCAAGGGGCAGGCGGGGCACAAAAAAAACCAAAATGCAGTTTTTCCTTTCTTTACACAAGTTTTTACCCGTACACTTTTTTTTTTTTATGGGCAAAATTAGGGGGGGGAAAAACCAGCATTCCCCACTGCACGAATACGGCTTAAAAACGGGCAACACAAAGTTTATATCAGGTCCCAAGGGCACCACGAGTTTTTCACAGGAGCAGAAACCCAAACCCCGTCCCCCTTTGGCTTTTTTCCCTTTCCGTTTCCTCCGCTCACGCCATTTTGCGTATTTTTTCCCCGGGCCCCTCATTTTTAACACGGGGGGGGCCCCCCAAGGTTTCACCCTTTTTCATTTTAAAACCATGTTTCGCACAGAGAAAAAGCCCCACGGGTAGAAAATTTTAAAGGAAATCACTACAGGGGGAACTACAGCAAACCCTGCATACGAAAGGGCCAGCCCCCTGTGAAACGATTTTTTTTGGGTTTTTTACTTGGTTTGGGGGAAAACCCTTTAAAAAAGGGGCATGTATGCAAAAAAATATGGCACTTGGTTTTACAAGAAATTGAAAAAAGGACCCAATGAAAAGGGGAAGCAGGGCATAGAGTAAAAAATGTGTATATATTTTTTTTATATATATATATATATATATATATATATACATATATTATTAAAATATATTTTATTTTTTTTTTTTTTTTTTTTTTTTTTTTTTTTTTGAGGGCCAAAAGTGACAGACTACAGTAAAAGAAAAACTTAAACCCCCTCACACCTAAAAAGTTGAAACAGAAATGCAAAAAAATAAGGATTTGTCACGATTATGAAAACAAAAAAGGGGTAAAATGCACGATTCACAAAAATTTAAAAACCCATTTTTCCTTTTCATTATTTGAGAAAAATCCTTAAAAAAAATTAATTCTATTTTTCTAGCCCTTTTCTTTGATGACCACCACTAGAGCACTGAACTTTTATATCTAAAATTTCATCTTTTATTTTTTGATCATGTTATCATTACCATATCCTATCAATATTCAGAAAATATTTCCCTTTCCCCTGCATTATCTTTTTTAAACTTTCGAAAATTTTAAATGAAAAAAATTCCCGAGGGGTTGACACGGCAATTGCTGATAGAATCCTACTAATCAACCTAAAATTTCCAAATCTTCAAGAAATAGGATTTTCTAAAAGTTGAGAAAACCCTATCTTTACACCACTTTTTTTCTCCCAATTTAAACTGACATACCCGATTAAACGAACCCTTTTGAAAATTTTTTTTTAAAAAATTTTCCTTTTTTTCTGCAAACTCTAACGGAAAAAAAAATATTTTCCACCGACTTCAACGTTTATTCTTAAAAATAAAGGGAGTTTTCAAAACGAACAAAATAAAGTAATGGGGATAAAAAAAAAAAAAAAAAAAAAAAAAAAAAAAAAAAAAAAATTATAAAAATCTATAAATATTATAAATTATGTAAAAAAAACTGGGTACATGAGAATATTTAGTAGGAAAATTAAAAAATGGGGGGAACATTTCCCCGTCAACGTTGGAATTTTTAAAGTATTTTTTTTTTTTTTATCTGAAAAAAAAGTATCAAATTTCTGAACTTAGTTGGTTAAAACGAAAATTTTGCGTAAATTTTATATGTGTGTGTGTGCCAATGTTTGTTTGTTTGTTAATTTGTCTTATAAATGTGAGGGGGAAATTCTTTGGGCCCCCGGGGGAGTACAGTGGGAACGTGTCAGCCCTATCCGAGGGGGCGGGGTTTTTGCGCCCCCCCCAGGCGCGAGAAAATTGCCCAAATTTTCCTGGAGGTTACTGCTGTGGCTGGGGACCACGGCGGGTAAGGACTAGGTTCGCCGAGTCAGCACCAGCTGACCCCACGTGACAAAATCCCAAAACAGACAGTTTTGTCACCTAAGATATCCATTGATTAAAAGGGAAACCAAACCCAAAACTTTAAAATAAACAAAATAAATTTTCTATTCCCCTTTTTTATTTCCTTTTTTCTATTTGGGAACAAGTATTTTCCCTTTGTTCGTTTTAAAAAAATTTCCCACACACACAAAAATCACACACCACCGAAAATATATATATATATATATTTTATATTAATATATATATATATAATAAAGTATGTATGTTTAATATAAATAAAATATAATATAATTTATATTGTGTAGGGGGTATTAACCCTTGTATATGTTTAAAAAAAAAATATAAAAATGTAATACAAAATATATATATTTTATATATATATTTTATATATATATGGTGTGTGTGTGTATTGGGGGTTTTGGGGTGTGGGGTGTGGTTTGGGTGTGTGTGGTGTGTGTGGGGTAGGGGGTGGGTGTGTTATGGTTTGTGTGGTGGGTTTAAAAACACACAAAACACCACACCCCACACACACCCACACCACATAATATATATATTATATTTTTAAAATATATAAAATACCATATTAAAACGTAAAAAAAAAATATAGTCTTAACCGGAAAATTTTCCCAAAAAAATCCATTTTCTTTAAAGGGGGGAATTTTTAAATATTTTTTATCCGTGCTTTTCAGTCCGGGTTTGTCTTGCTGAAATTTTTTTGCTTGATTTACATATTCAGTCATTAATATTCTAACTTTGTTCCCATAGTACAAATGCTTTTTGAAATTCCTGCTTGGGTTTTCAATGAAAAAATTTTGAACTCAATCTCAAACGGTTTTTTTTACGATTTTGTACAGTTTAACCCGCTGTTTTAATTTTTTGTTTTTCGATCTTTGGGCGGATTTCTTAGGGAGGATGTTTAAAATTTTAAAGTGTGGTTTTTGCTCCTGAATCATGATGTAAAGTAATGACACTTTTTTGCCTTTTTTAAACCATTGTTTAAATTTTCACCATTGTATATATATATATATATATATATATATATATATTTTATATAATATATATTATATATGTATGTGTGTGTGTGTGTGTGTGTGTGGTGTCTGTTATCATATAATATTATATAAAATATATATTTTAAATATTTTATATATATATTATATTTATTGGGGCACACACACACACACACACCCCACACATTTGTATATATATAAAATTATATATATATTTTAAAATTTTATATATTAATATATATAAATATATTTCATTTTTCATATTTTATATATATGTTATAATAGATAATATATATAATTAAATTACATTTACATATATATTTCCCTAATACATAAAAATTTTATATATATTAATTTTATATAATATATTTTATATTTCCCCCTACACAATAAAAATATATATTATATTTTATATATTTATTATATTATATATGTGTGTGGATGTTGGGGGTGGGGTGTGGTGTGTTGTGTGTGTGTAAAATTTGTGTGTGGTATGCGTTGGAAAATATATATTTATATATAATTTATTATTATATATTATATATTAAAACCTATGGTTTTGGTGTGTGGTGGTTGTGTGTGTTTGTGTAAAGTTGTATTAAAATATTATATTAATAATTTTATATATATTTTTATAAAAATATTTTAAAGTAAAATGTGTGTGTGTGTGTGTTGTGTGTTTGGTGTGTGTGTGGTGTAGGGGTGTGTGGTGTGTGTGTGTGTGTGTACAATAGTCTTTCCGACAGTTTCGGATCACGTTTCAGGGGAAAAGAAAAGGGGGTAATCACTTATTTTTCGCTTTTCGTTCCCAAATTTTTATTTTACTGGGGGGTTTATGTTATGTACAATCAAATTTTAAGATATCAAAGCCCTCTCCCCATATTATATTCCAAAAAAACGTGTAAACATTTGAAAAAATAACCAATAAAAAAAACAACTAGCCGTCAAACGCGGGCCCTTCCCCTTATTTTACAGAAATGGCGGTGCTTTGGGTTTCCCGTCTCGCCCCGTCACGAACGGTTTTGGGTCCAAAAGGGAAAGTCCGTCACTGAGTAACCCCCTCTCGAGTTTTTTCAACTTTAAAAAGCCTTTGGGAAAAGGTTGCAGGAAACCCTTTGCTCCCTCTCCCTGGTTGGCCCCACTGACGAAGGGAGACTAAATGTTTCCAAACTGATGCCCAAACTTGTAGGGGGAAAATTCCCTGGTGTCTCCCCAGGGGGTTTCCACCTACCCACGTGTTTTTCCGCGTGGGACCTTTTTGCGTGGGGACAGGGGGTTTCCCGGGGGTTTTAACGATTTTCTTTCATTAGTAAAGCTTTTTCGGTACAAGATTCCTTTTGGTCCCTTTTTCCCGCAAGGGTTTGGGGGCCTGCCCGGGCAGGTTTATTCGGCTGGGCTCCTTCGGGGGCTAGGGTCAAGCCTTATGGCGCCGTTTTTTTTGGTCCCGTGAGTGCCCTTTTAATGGCTATTTGCTGCATATAACCCTCTTTGCCACCCCCGTAGCTGTTAACAAAGAGCTCTAACATACACTTTTCCCTTTTTTGAAATCTATGGGGGATTGGGGGGGTGAAGAAATAAATAATGCTAAAATTTTAAGGGAAAAAAACCTACCAAAAACCCCGACCCAACCCAGAAACAAAAAATTGATGAACCCTGTAATTTAAAGATCATAGGGAGTCACATGAGGGTCAGTGGCGAGAGAAAATCCAAAGCATAGGTTTTTTCTGCAACCGCTCTTAAAAAAGTACAAGACGAGAACCCATCACCCCAAAAAAAGTTTTCCATTTAGCTTTTCCGCAGATGGGGCTCTCATTTCTGGCCTTCTAGACCTATAAACCCAAATCAGGGGGGCCTTTTGACTTCCCCTTTAGACGGCCCCCCTGGGCCAAAATAAGGGGCACAAACTGAACCCAAACCCAAAACCCAAAAGCTGCTTCTAGGACCCAAAAACCCCAAAACAAAGCCCAAAAGGGGGGGGCCCAAAACGACCTTTGGCCCAGACAGGGCCAGAGGGGGAGTCTGGACCCCCTTTGGGGTTTTCCACAGTTTAAGGGTTTCCCCAGACCTGAAAGCTTCGATAAAGGCCCACCAGCTGGGAAAAACTTGGGGAAAGCAAGAGAAATCTGGTTTTCAAACCCGGGTTTCCCGAGATAGGCATGGCATTGTCCCTAAAGGGCCGAGCTACCCGTTTCCCGCAGGAAGGAAGGAGCTTAAAGAGGAAGGGAAAAAGTCTCACACCAAAGGTTTTCCCCCCCAAGAGAAACAAGGGGCGCTACTTTTGGGTTCCCCATTTTCTTATAATGTGGATTTTGATCACATCACAAACCCCCAGTCGTGGGGTTCCGATTTTCGATAGGGAAGGGCCCCAAAAAAGGGAAATCCTGGGACCCCGAAAGGGGTCCCCAACACTACCCTTGATTGGGTAACGGGGTTCCCACCCCCTCAGAAATTAATGCCTGGGCCCTCCTGTGCTTTTTGGCCACCAGGCTAGAGCAAGGGCCCAAACCCAAAAAGCGGGGTCTGTAGCAAGGACACAACACCCAGGTGTGCCTTAGGAAGGGCAAAGGGACACAACAGTCAAAAGTCCAAAAATGTGCCAAGAGAAAATTTTGTCTGGAAAATCTTTTGGAAAAGGGGGCAGCCCCCAAGCGACAAAAGGTTTCTAAAAAAAACGACCAGACTTTGTTCCCCCCCTCTCAAAGGGACCCCATGCCTGGGGGAGAAAAAAAGGAAAAGGCTCCTTGACCTCCTAAAAAGGAAGGAAGCATCTCCCCCAAAATGACCCCAACACCTCTTCCGGCCCAAACTCCCCTCCCCACTCCAACCGTAGCCCAGTCTTCACAGGCCCTACCCAAAAAGGGTAAAAAAATATGCAGTTTTTGTGCTAGAACAAAATGACCCTTCCCCCTGCCAACCAGCAAAGGAAAAAAAAAACCAACCCGAGCCTTTAAAAAAGAAAAGCCAAACCAAAAAAAGTCAAGCTACCAAGGGGGGGTCTCCTAGATGAAAATCCCCAATCAGTGAGACTTTTACCCAAAGTCAACCCCCAAATTTATGGGGGCATTGACTTTGACTCCCAGTATAAAGACGTCTCGGGGTGTAACGCAAAACAACGCCAGCCATCGGGTTTAGGGTTTTCAAACCCAAAATTTCTTGGGGAAGGCAGGGAATGGTGAAAAGGGGGGGGATCGGCTTCAAGGGGGGTGACCGACCATGGCTTTAAAATTGGGGCTAATACCCCTGAGGGGGCAACAGGTTGGGTTTTTTGTAAAAAACCCCGTTTTCAAAAATTTGTTTCAAAATTTTTGGAAAAAAAAAGTGGGAAGGAAAATGGGGGTAGTAGAAGGATAAGGGGGGGGAGGGAAAAAGATTTTTAGAAGAAAAGGAGGGTGGTGGATTCTTTAAAGGAGGAAAAAGGGTGGGGGTAGGGCCCGGGGCCATCTTGAATCCTTTGTTTTCAGGTTTTCCTTTGGGACACCGGGGGTTTCCCCCCCGGGCCCCCTGAGGCTTTCATGGGGGGGGGCCCCCGGCCAAATCCCCGGTATGTAAGGGAAACCCGTGGATGGTGGGGAAAGGAACAGGATGTTTTGGGTTTCCCCGCTATGGCAAAGGACAAGGATAGTGGGGTGAAGTTATGGCGTAAAGTAGCATCAGGTTACAAGGGTGAAAGTATTTTAAAATGGGGATATGAGGGCTGTTGGGAAAAAAAAATTTTAAAATTGAAAATTAAAAAAGGGAAAAACAAAATACGAGAAAAAGAAAAAAACAAACAAAGCAAAAACTGAACAAAACAAAGGGTGGGGAATTTGGGAAAGGGGAAAATGGGAAATAGGGGGTGGGGTTTCCCAAAGGGTGTGGCCAAACTTGATATCGCCTCCAAATTCTTCGCCCATTCCCAAAAAAAAGAGATCATCGCCCATTTCCCGTTTTCCGGGCCCAAAAGAGAGATGGTGTTAAGTCCCATGCAACCAGCTGGTTTTGCCAAGCACGAGTAAACCCCCGCACTTTATGTTCAGAGGAAGCAGGGGAAGCCTTCCCCCTGGAGTTTTTAGATGTTGGGAATAAATCGATCCCCAATTTATCATTAGACCCTCGAGTGCTTTTTTTCCCGAACAAACTGGTGTATTTGTTTTATTTTAAAGCTTTTTTGTTTATTTTCAAGTGGTGGGGATGTTTAGGAAAGGTTTAATCGGGGGATTTGATGATGCAGCTTCATGCGTGGGGGTGCCTTTTTAAATTTAAAAAAGGGGAAAGTAAGGGATTTCTTGCCCGGGGGCCCTTTTAATTGGGGTATGCAAGTGGAAACGAAAGAGGGGATTAAAGGTTAAACCCGGATGGCACAAAAGGATCTGACATGGAGAGGGGGCTTGTAGTTTTATCCCAATGTTTTGGGCCAAAAAGGGGGATTTTTTTTTTTGGTCTTCAAGAGAACTTTTGTTTCTTGGGCCCCTTTGTTTTTATACACCCCCCCCTAACGGAACCGCCTTGGGTGCGGGGGGGGGGGCTTGAGGTCCCAAAACTTGGGGGAGCCAACCCAAAAGGGGTACAAAATACGGGAGGGGGGACCAGTGAGGGGTGAGACCAAAAAGGGGTTCCTGGGGCACCAAAGGGCCCTTTTAGAGGGGTGGTTCATCCCCCCCTGGTTTTATTCCCCTCCTTTTGGGCAGGAAAAACTTCCCGTGCGTGGCATCCCGTATTAACCCGGAGAGGGAGTCCCGGGGGTTAAGGGGATGTGCCACCCCGCCCTGCAGCTAGTTAAAACACCTCTTTGGGCCCTTTTTTTTGGTTTGACGGGTGGCTTCGATAAGGGGGGGTCCAAAAGGGAATCACTGGGGCAAATAGGGTGGGTCAACAGGCACTATTCAGTCGGTAAACGCATAAAGGGCCCCCACTGCCATCAGTACTGTAATAGTTTGGGTTTCAATATTTTTCTTTATTACCCCTGTGGTGTTGGGGAGTTTTGAACCCAAAATATAGCTTCCCCGTTTGGGCTCTATGGTGGGTGGAGGGGTGAGGAAAAAGAAAAATTCAATTTGTATGACTACTACAAATTTTCAAAGAATCTCTCCCTGACGACCCAAGCAAAACTCCCCCCCCATTCCCTCTTTTTTTTTTGGGAAAATCCCCCCTTTTTTCCCCTTTTGGAAAACCCTTTTCCCGCTTCCAAAAGGGCCCCGAATGGGAAATTGTAATGGGTTTCCCGGGGTCCCCAAAACCCGGAAAAAAGGGGAAAAAATCCTCCTCAAACCAAATGGGAAAACTTAAACCCGGGAAATATGATAGTAAAGGGTTTACTGATTTTGTATAATTTATGGATTTTGATATTTTTGAAGTACATCGGAAAAAGTTGGGTATGTCAAAAGGATCCTTTGCACCCCCCCACAGCGAGATGGAACCCAATTAAATTTTGGGTTTTGTCACCCCAAAGAGAGTGACAGTCTGCGTGTGATATGAAAAATCCCCGGGGCTCAAATTTCCCTGTTTTCCTCACAAGGTCCCCCCAACAGTATAAGGGGGAATTTTTCTTTTCCCTAATGTGGTATTCGGGGGAAACGGGTTTGGGAACTAGAGAATTTTAAAAGTATTTGGGCATTAAAAAAGTTTTAAAAAAGAAAGTTGAAAGGGTTTTGGAAAAATCCAGTACCAAACTTCCTAACTTTAAAACATAAGTCCTTCCCAAAAACAGTTAATTGGGAGGGACCAATCAAGGAAAGCCATATGTGACCCCAAACCCATGCGGTGCTTCCACTGCCAAGGGTTTTTGGGCATGGGGCCAACTCTTTCCGTTTTTAGGAAAAGGGGGCAAACCCAAAAGTATGTGCAAAGTGGGGGGTATAACGGCTCAAGGGGATGACAAATGGTTTCCAAAAGGTTTCCCAAAAGCTGTTTCCCAGCAAAGAAGTCATGAAACCCTTTTTCAAAGCAATGTAAAAGGGGCAAATTTTAAAAAGAATTTGTAATAAGGAAACCAAAAAGAAAATTAGTTTTTTCCCGAGGCAAAACAAAAGTGCCCGTGAGGGTGTTTGCACCCCGCCCGGTAAATCCTTTGCTTCGGGTTTTAGTCCATCCTCCTTCCAACCCAAACCCCCCCTTCTGGGGTTTCTTACAACCACACACTCTGCCACTTCCTTTAAACCATTGTTCCCGTTGGGAAAAAATGTCTCTGGCGAATTTCCCCCCAGAAACGGAGTTGGAGTGAGGGGTCTATTGAGGAGACTCCCCCCCAAAGAAAAACTTTGGGGCCCTTTAGGCAAGGCTCCCGAAAGGGTTTAACCCGGGGGAAAACTCCAGCGCCCCAAAATTCACGGAGCCTCCCCCTGTAGGGAAATCCCCGAAACAAAGGCTAGGGACGCCCCTTGCCCAGGCAAAGGAAACCTGACCGTTCAAAAGACTTTTTTCAAAAATGGGGTTTTGGAGCCCTCAGGCCCGGGGTCCCAGAGGCCTCAACGGTGACCCTCCAGCTGCCAAACCACATCCAAAAGAGCCTCCGCTGCTAGGGGGAAAAGCCCCGAAGCAAAGGCTTAGGGCCGTCCTTTGCCCAGGGAAAGAAAACCTGAACCCGTCAAAAAGGAAAAACCCTTTTGGGAAAATATTCCACGGGGAAAAAACCCCTCAAAAGATTCTTTCCAAAAATTTCCCGTAAAAAGGGGAAACCCAAATGTGTGGGGCAAAACCCCCGGGCCCCAAATGCGGCCCAAAAACCTTTTGAAGAGGTAGTTTAAAAAATGGAAAACCCTAATCCAGTGGAAAAAGTCAGGAATTCATGCAAAAGGGAAAAAAAATGCAACCTTGATAGTTTTTTTTGTAAACCCCGTTTGGGAAAATGTACAAGAGATTATGACCAGGGAAAAACCCTCCCGTTCCCTGAGAGGATTCCAATTTTAAACCCCTTTGGGACCTTTGATAATGGACCTCAAAGGAGGAAACCGGGGTAATGGGATGTCCCGGAAATTTTCCCCTTTCCCGGCCCTCCTCTGGGAGACAAAAATGCAGGGGAAGGGTGGGAATAGGCTTGACAAAGACCTTACAAATGGGATATTTTATCTACCTTTCCCCCCATATATATATTATATTTGAATTTTTTATATATGTATTTATAAAATTTTATATAATATAATATATATATTATATTTTATATTTTACACATTTTTAAAATTAAAATATCTTTATATATTTTTTATATATATTTTATTATAAAAATATAAAACACACATATATCCCTATATATGTCTATATATATATATTTATAGAATTATATATATTTTATTTTATTTTAATATATTTTTTTATTATACATACACCCGCATTTATATATTTTATTTATATATAATTTGTATGGGGTGTGTGTGTGTAAAATATATTTTATATATAAAATTTTAAAATATATATATATATATTATATATTTATATTTTTATATAAAATTGAAAAAAGAAACAGCCCCCAGTAGAAAAAGAAACAAAACCGTAACGTTTTTGAACTTTTCCAAAAAGTTCCTCTTCAGGGCTAATAAAAACCCAAAATTTTATCCTTTTTTTGTTTTTAATTTGTTGGGGGCGGAACTCGTGAAGAGTTCGAAACGACGGTTTTAGTTTTTAATTTTTTACGTGGCGTTTCTCATTTCCCCTTTTGTGTACACGTTACTTTTTTTGTGTTTTTGTGTATTTATATATACGTATAATTTTTATAAAAATATTAAAATATATATTTTATATATATTAATATTATATATATATAACCCTAATACATATTGGTCCCAGCATAATTTTAATTTGTGGTTTTCATTTTGTGATTATAATGGAGTGAGTAACGTGGTAGGGGCCCCAGTTTCCCTTTTCCCCGGGGGGAGTGCCGGTGTTACCCTTTTTTGTTAACACCACACAAACATATATACATACTACATATATAATTATTTTATATATAAATATATTTAAATATGGGAATATATATATATATATTTTATATATAATTTTATAATATATATATATACCAAAATAAAAATACATGCATACATACTAATAAAAATATTAATATATATAATTAAATATATATATTAAAAATATACATACATATTTTACTATATTTTTAAAAAATATATAATTTTTATATATAAAAATATACACACACGGATTTATTTTTTAATTTAAATAAACAAAGTTTTTTAAATGTTTTTATATTATATATATTAAAAAATATATATATTAATTTATTTATATAACTATATAAAATGTATATATATAAAAATAACCCAAAATTATATATAATTTAAATTTTTATATTTTATATACAAATATATATATATAAAATCATATATATATTTTTAATAAAAGTGTGTGTGGTGTGTGTGGTGTGTTGGGGTGTGTTTTTGTGGGTGGTTTTTTGTGTGGGTGTGTGTTGGGGTGGGGTGGGTTTGTGTGTGTGTTTGGGGGTTTTGATGTATGTGGTGGGGTTTTTGTATTTATTTATTATATATATATAATTTTAATAATTATTTACATATGTATATATATATTATATTAAAGATATATTTTAAATTTATATATATTTTATATATATTATATAATTTTATACTTATGGTCCCAGCATGAACCCTTTAATTTGTAGTTTTCATTTTTGTGAGAAATGAGTTTTTTAAATACCTGGGAGGGTCCCAGTTCCTTTCCCGGAGAGTGCTGGTTTTTCCTTTTAGTTAAAACCCCACAGGCACACAAAAAACACACACACAAACACACACACACCACACACATTAATTTTATATTAAATTTGATTATAAAATATAGAATATAATAGATATATATAAAATTAATGCATTATATATGGTTTTGTTAAATATATTATAGTTTTATTTTATATATATATAAATATATATATTTCATTATATTATTTAATTAATATAATTTTAATATTAAAATTTCACTTAATACAATAATTTTACAATATAATAATATAATATATATAAAATATATAAAATTTTTATTTAATTAATACAACATTTATTTACATTTATATTACATATGTGTTGAGTGGGTGTATATATATATAATTTTTTATAATATATATATTATAATTTTAAACATATATATTAAAATGTATTATACATATATATATTTTATATATTAAAAAATTAAAAAATTTTTAAAAATATATATTATTTATTATTAATGTTTTGTGTGTGTGTTTTTGTTTGTGTGTGTGGGGGTGTATGTGTGGGGGTGTATATATAAAATCTATATATTAAAATATATATATTTATTATAATTTTTATAAAATATATAAATTTTTTTATTTATTTATTTTAATACATACACCTGCATTTTTTTTATTATTTTTATTTTACATATGTGTATTTTGGGGTGTGTGTATATATATATATATATAAATTTTATATATATATATAATATACATATATTTTATAAAATTTATATATATACATATTCTTATATATATAAAATATTTTTAAAATATATATATATATAAGTGTGGGTTGTGTTTTGTTTGTGTGTGTTTTGTGTGTGTTGTATGTGTGTGTGGGTTGTATATATAATTATATATATATTATATAATATTTTATAAAATATATATATATAAATATATAATATATTTATTAATATAATTATGTTATTTAAAAATATATATTTCCATATAAACTATACAAATATTAAAATAAATTATATATTATATATTTTAAAAATACAAAATTATATATAAAATACAAATATTAAAAATAATATAATTATTTTTATATATATAATTTATCTTTTATTTATATATACAAAATGTGTATGAGTGTATATATTTTATATCTTTTAAAATATATAATTTTATATTATATATTTTATACCAAATATTTAATATATAAAAATATATAATATAAGGGCAAAATATATATATAACTAATTTTTATTAAAATATAAAATTTTTATATTTTTTTTAAAAAAAAATTTTTTTTTTAATGACATTATTTTTATGTAATATCAATTTTATATATATATTATATATATATATATATTTATATATATTAGAAAAGCAAAAAAAACTCTTCCGGGGAGGTTAGGGGTCCCATTTGGAGGGGACTTTCCCCAACCCCCTTCCTCTGCCTGCCCTAAAACTGAGGAAATCTTTCTCCGTCGCCCTCTTCGCCCCTCACCGAGGGGGGATTTTTTCGCCAGTGAAAACTGTCCGTCGCAACCCGGTCCATAAACCCGCCCCCCTATCCCCCTCGAAGGTGGGGAACCCATTCGTTTCTTTTGCCCCCAGTGGGTAAGCCTAATTTTTTGGGGAAACAGGCGCCGTTTACCAAGGTCTGGGCTCAACATAAGTTTCGCTGTATCTAGGGGACACAACAAAAAACGAAACCCCTTTGCCATCAGTGGGGCCCCTGGCCATCCGATGGGGCTGGGCGCAAAGGGGGATTGGTTTTTTTTTCCGCCCATTTCCCCCTCCCGCAGATGGGGGGAAATTTTCCCTTTTTTAAAAAAAAACTTTTTTCTTTTTTTCCCCCAAAATTTTAACTCGAACGGGGGCTTTCCCCCTGCGATAGTCTCTTGCTTCCCATACCCTCCCCTTTCTACCGTATCCCGGCCACCCGGCGCATAGTCATAGATTTCTAACTGTAAGTGAAGGTTTGCTGACGCGAAAGGCAAAATATACTGCATGTAGCGAAAACTTGAATATAGACAGCTTGCTTAGCATGACATTTTTGAAATGATTAACAAGTGAAGTTCACTTAAATGATCTTGAAAACCTTGTGGTGTTCCAAGCTTGCAATCGGGGACGACAAAGATTATCCCAGTACAAAACAATCTTCATAAGTATTTCATAAATATGTATAATTTTTTTGAAATTTCCCAAGTGAGCTAACTGCATTTTGGCCCTTTGCTTGAGGCCAAAAATGAATGAATCAAGTGCTAGTACTGCGCGGAATGTCCAGGGTTTGGTGTTATTAGAAGTTAATAATAATGAGGTTGAAAACCCTCGGAAAAATAGCAGAATCATCTAGTGTATTCACAAGAATGGAGGTACAGTGGCACGATAATAAATCGGATTTTCCGTCATTTTCTTACTGATAAGTCTCCTGTAATGTCGTATGATAAATTTATAACATTGAAAACAGAGGCTCTTCATTGCCATAATTTTAGAGAAAGGAACTTTAAACAGGTACTTGCAAAAAAAAAAAAAAATCCCACATAGCAAAAGTATTGGTATGTTCAGTGAACCGTATTAAACAAGTATGATCAATACCTTTGCTGATTTAAATTACATAAGTTTTTAAAAACACCATCCACAAAAAAGAAGCAATATCGCTTAATATAAGAAAATTGTATTTGTTTATTTATTTTCAAATTAGCCTTTGTGTATTTAAAATAAATTTGAAATTGAGCAGTTCTTTCCTTTACACCTTAGATTTAATTCACAAGTATCTTTTGAAATTATGTAAAAAAACAACTTCAGGTTCACTATATTTTTATCTGCAAACTAAACATTTATGTTCAGTTCAACTATAGAACACATTAAGCGCTAGCGACCACTCATGCGCACGGCGTGCGTGTGTGTGTGTGTGTGTGTGTGTGCACATAATAGATGCAATGGATATATATATATATATATATATATATAAATATATGCATACACACACACAATTTTTTTCGTGTGTGGTGCGCGCGCGCGCGCGGTGTGTGTGTGTGTGTGTGGTGTGTGTGTGTGTTAGTTTGTGAGTGTGTGTTTGTGTGTGTGTGTTTTTTTGTGAGTGTGTGTGTTTGTGTGTGTGTGTGTGTGTGTGTATGTGTGTATAAAAAACACCACACACACACACACACACACACACACACACATATATATTATATATAAAATATATTAAAATATATATATATATATATATGTTTAACACACACACACACACACACACACAACACAAAATATATATATTATATAATAATATATTATATATATATATATAAATATATATATATATAAAATATATATATATACATATATATATATATATAAATTTTAAAATTTATTTTATTATTTATTTATTTATTTATTCTTTAGGGTGTGTATATATATATATATATATAGATATATTAAAATATATATATTTGTGTGTGTGGTGTGTGTGTGTGTGTGTGTTATTTTGTGTGGGATCATACACTGTCACTCAGTACATGAAACAATGAAGTATACTGCCATTGTTACTAATCAGTAAATCCTACTATTATAAAAGAGCAGGGAGCAGGGAAAGGTAATTATTCTTAACCATCCTTACTGTATATAGACAGCAAATATTTAAAGGGGAAACAAATTGGAATCAGTTTAAAATATGGTAGAAAAAAAGTCTCAAAAAAAAATTATTGTGGAGAAAAGCAGCAAGAAGAGGAGTGGGGATAGCAAGGCCAGTGTTTAGAGGGAAATCATCAGGCGAATTAAATGGCTCGGGAAGTCGTCTCTCCTAATTGGCTGCTCCTTCGTTATGTCCTGGATTTATCGTGTCGTTTCTTAGTTACTGTTTAATTTCGTTTATCAGATGTGAATCTTGGATATTACATTTATTTTTAGAGAATGTGTAATTTTCATTTTGGGTTTACTTTTTTTACTTATGTATGTCAGATTCGTTCAATATCCTCTGACAATCACCAGTCATCTCAATGCTATCCTCCAGCGGCTAAGAGAACTGATGCAAAGGAAAAGAAGGAATGCAAACACTGACCCCAAACTCGACGCCCCCCAAAATCATTGGTGGGGGAAGAGTTAGTGTCTCGGTATAGGCGCTTTGGCTGATGTTAATTAGGAAGTTAATTAGACAGCAAATCTCTTCCCCTGCCCCTCGCGAGGAGATTTACGGTCGTGAGCCTCGCCGACCCGTGCCTTGCAACTGATAAATACATTGATATATATATGCAGGCGGGAAAACGTATATAAACAATTACATGCAAAACATACGCCGATATCCCCACAAAACACCACACACACACCACACACCACACACACACACACACATACACACGCACTCATACACTCACTCACTTATCACACACTTACTCACTCACACACCCCTTTCATCCAGCAATGAAAAAAATTTTGCCCGCTTGTAAACACGATACCTCCACGCCTTCGGTCATGAAAGGCTACTTAAACCGAACGTCTATATTTGACAAGCCCTTCCCCTAAATTAATCTCAATCTATATTACATGATGTTCGTTTTCTTCGTCTAGGGTGACTCTTGGATCCCGTCAGATTTTTTGCTACGATACGAGTGTGATATTATTCACATTCAAAGAGTGATTGGAATACAAGTACCCTTGACGGTCCCCAAGCCCGCGTCCATACACAATCTGTAGCACGACTGGGCATAATCATTTTTAGATTTACCGCATGCCCCTTGGTTTGACGTTTTATTATTATTATTATTTTTATTATTTTTATATTATTATTATTATTATCATTATTATTATTATTATTATTATTATATATTATTACTTTTTATTATTAATCACATTATTATTATTATTGTTATTGTTGTTGCTGTTGTTGTTTGTTATGTTTTTTTATTATTATTTTTATTTTTATTACTTTATTATTAATACTATTAATATTATATTATTTTATTATTATTATTATTATTATTATTATATTATTATTAGTAGTAGTAGTAGTATATTATTATGTATCAATAATCATTATCATTATTATTATTATCACTTTTATATCAATATCATTTTTATTGGTTTTCATGATCATTATCATTAATATTATTATTATTATCATTTTATTTTTATTATTATATTATTATTATTATTATTTTATATTATTATTATTATTATTAATATCATTACTATAATCATTACTACCATTATTTATTATTATCATTATTATTATTATTATTATTATTATTATTATTATTTTTTTAATTATTATTATTATTATTATTGTATTATTACATTACCCTTATCATTATCATTTATCATTATTACTACCATAATCTTTTTAGTTATCATTATCATTTTTTTTATTGCTATTATTATTTTCATATCATTATTTTTATTTTTTATTGTTATTATCATATTATCATTATAAATATTATTATTATGACAACCGTACCATTCTTATTAATAATTTTTTAAGTTATTATCATTAGCATTATTGTTATTATTGTTGATATCATCGTAAT
Source organism: Penaeus monodon (assembly GCF_015228065.2). Taxonomy (NCBI): domain Eukaryota; kingdom Metazoa; phylum Arthropoda; class Malacostraca; order Decapoda; family Penaeidae; genus Penaeus; species Penaeus monodon. Next base: position 15,250 of record NW_023661817.1, on the reverse strand, counting down.
CATTATTGTTATTGTTATTCCTATTAATACCATTATTTTTAGTATTGTTGTTGCATTTTTATTTTTGTTTTTATAATCATTACCAATACTGATGATAATCATATGAAAAATAAAATATCATTATTGCATTACCAAAGATATTATTATTATTGTTATTATTTTAACCATTATCCTGTCCATCATCATCATCATCATCGACACCATTATTATTGATTAGGCAAAAGTTTCGGAAAATCACAGGAAGACTATAAAATATAATTGATTTGCCTCAGTGATGTAATTGCTTCTGAATATGATTAATCAAATAATTAAAATGTCCTTACATTTAATGATAATGGTTATGAAATCATGCAACTTCTAGATTATTTCACACAAAAGATGGAAAGGTGTGCATGGTTGCGGTACCTAGTAAGACAATAGGAACAAAACTGTGCATCCGGGTGGCATGATGAAGTTCAGCATACAGGGAAAAATCGATAATTTTGGCTGTGTAGAAGAAAGTCCAGGCGCACAGGGCAACTCACTGACACAAGGCATAGAACCCATAGTACGCATATATTTTCGGACGATAAAGCAAGCAAAGAAAAAAGGAAAATCATACTGTAAAAGACGAAACTGTTTGGTGAATAATTATATATAATTTAAGTACTTTTGGAATACTATCAAAACGCCATATTAAAGACAACAACAACAGCCTGCGTCGTGGATGGGGTGAATGGTCATATGGATATTGCAGTTAAATTAAAGAAATCTATGAACTATTATAACAGCGCTGATGACGAAATATACACATAATTGAAATAGTATATATGATCATGTATCCTGTGTATGTGCGAAAGGGTTTTTTGCGAATCATCTTCGTGTTTTAATTTGTATATTTCTTTAATAGAATTTCTGTACGCTAAAAGTGACAAATTAACGTAAGAATTAAATTGAAATCATATTATCAATGGCTCCGAATTTTTATGTGTAATATTGTCACGTGCTTTTAATTCTAAGCTGCTACATGGTTGCTGCAATATATTTATAAATCTGTGATAAAAACAGCCCTAAGAATAAGAATAAATCTACGATTTTTTTCCAATTATCAAAGATCATTTTGTACTACTCTCTTTTTAGTAATATTTTAGATTATGTTTCATTGGGAACACTTGAAGAATTATAGAAATATTTATCGACAGAAGTACAGCTGTCATTATTAAAAGTCATTGATTTACAAAAGCCTTTTATAAGGCAATATAGTAAATTTTTGAGCTTCTGATTAACAGAAATGTTTCTTTTCTTCTTAGATTTCTCTGAATATGTACTTGGTCAATAGGGATGTTGTGAGCTGGGAAAGATGCTATATCAACTGAATTTTGTGTTAGGGAACGGTGTAAAACGAACCCCTATTCGTTTGGTGTTTAAAAAATCCACTAATCAGAAATACCCTTGTAGGGTGTAGGATGGACAATTTGACCTTGAATGCTTTAGAGTAAAACATTGCAAAAAAATATTAACAGATGTTAGATTTATGGACAAGGGTTTTAAAATCCAGTTTAATCCAGAAAATATTTTCCCTTTAAATATTTACATACATTTTTTATTGTGTTATCAAGGTTAGAATAAGAATAAGAGGAAAAGGAGAAGGAAGTTTTACAGGGAAAACATCTGGATCATGTTCTTGGGACAAGTCTAATCTCTTTTGGCTCGATCCATTCATGAAATGGAAATTTAGAACTAAAGATAGGGTCAACAATTTTCATCATTATCTAAAAATATAATAAAATTTTAAATAATTTTATAAATAATACACTATTCAATAGCAATGTTTAAAGTTGCATGGTTCTCAATCGTGGAATCTACAAGATTTAAAGATTAAAGAGTTGTGTGAAAATGCATTAGACATCTCTTAGGTGAATGTTAGAACGAATTCATATATTTACCTTGCATTATGAATATTCTTTCCATAACAAATTTGATATTAGAAAAGACATATTAAATTTTATATACATAATCATTCATCAAAACATAATTAGTAAAAAGAACACTGTTGTCAATGTGGTTTTAGAGCTATTAGGGTCCCCAGATGACGCGGTTGATGTGAATCTGTGTGACTTTGAAGTGTCATATATCCTTAATGAAATTTGTGTCATCTAATTCTATTGAGTTTTATTATTTTACCATATCTTGTACTTTTGTATGTATTCATATGGTATCATTTATTTTTATTACTATTATTATTATATTATTATTTATATATATTATTATCATTATTATCATGTCATTATTAGAATTAATAATTTAATACCATTAGGTTATTACTGTCATTATCATGTTTTGTCAGCTCAGCATGTATATATTTCTTCTGTTAATTTCTCTTGATGTATGTGATTCTGAGAAGACACATTGAAACCGTCAATACATCTCTTTTATTGTGAAGATATCAACCTTCATTCATACTTTTCTAACATCTGTCCGTATGATACGGTTTCATCATGATTGTTATTTATATGCAATATCATTATTGTTATCTATTTTTATTTCATATTATTTATCTATCTGTTTACATTTTTGTGTATATGCGTAATGTATGTGTATGTATGTTATAACAGGCACACACACAACACACACACAACACAAACACAACACACACATATAATATTAGTATAGATAGATGATAGATAGATAGATATATAGGTAGATTACTGATATTACATACAACATACAATACATACTAATATACATATATTTATATAATATGATATATCTATTATACTATTACATATATATATATACTATCATGATATATATATATATAATATATATATATGATATATATATATATATATATCATATTATAATATATACACTATTGCCTGTGCATTGGTATGTTTAATTATTATGCACATGTGTCATTCACTGATTCGCTCATTTATATGACATAATATTTATTAATTGTTCATAATAATTGTATATAGTATATTAGCATCATCATCATACATATCACTAGAATCATTATCTTCAATATTTTATCATCATTATCATCATTATCATTACTAGTAATCATCATCATAATCATCATCATCATCACCATATAGTTATCATTATCAATATTAATATTATTATCATTATTATTATTATTGTTATATATTATTATCATTATTATCATTATCATTATTATTATTTTATTTAATACTTAGTACTATACTGTTTTATTTATATACTATATGTACTATATGTTAGATAGGTATATTACTATTACTCATTACATTATCATTATCATTTTCATTGTCATATTCATCATCATCGTATCATCATCATCATCACCATCATCATCATCATCATACATTTTCATTATCATCATCATATGTTATATTATCATTATTATATTGTTGTTATTATTATTATTATTATTATTATTATTATTATTATTATTATTATTATTATTATTATTATTATTAGTATTATTATAATGTATCATTATTACATTCATTATCTATCATTATTATTATCATTACTACTACTACCATCACCACATACTACTTTATATTACTCTTACATTTATTACTATTATCGTTATCGTTATCGTTAATCGTTATATTATTTCATCTTATCGTTATCAGTTATCGTTAATCGTATATTTCATTATCATTATATTATCGTTACGTTATCGTTATCGTTATCGTTATCATTATCATTATCATCATCATCATCATCGTTATTATTATCATAATTATCTTTTATTTTTAATATTTTTATTATCAGTGCTGTTTTTATTATCACTGTCGGGGAAACTTTAAAAATAACAATAGCAATATTAAATTTTAAAAACCATCCCCGCCAAAAAGTCGGGGAAAATTATAAATATAGAAAAGTATGCTATTATTTCTAAATTGCTGTCGATCATGATCCTGAAATTGCAAAAGTTTCTTTTAAATAATACCCTCGCTTACAGCCGCCGCCATCAATCTGATTTCCTAGAGGTAATGTGCAGAGCATGACTTCGCGGTTGAGGAGGAGTGTGGACTGTCTTACTTTCTCCTATCTCTCTATTAAGTGTGGTTCCTAAGTAAATGTTGGCTAACTAAACCAAAACAACAAAATAAATAATTAAGTAAAATATATCGTTACAATCATATTGTTACACCAAGATCGCTACAATCTACTGTTTACACCACAAATATAATTTACGCCATTATCAACAATACGTAGCAAGATTGATTGATTGATTATCTAAAATTATCTGCCGCGTCAACAGATAAGGTCATTAGCGGCGAATACCTTGTTAGATACAAATATTTAAATAGTTAAAACTTTAAAAATCTATCAATAAATATCTTAAAGGTAACAATAGATATATAAAAAATCAAAGCATAAATGTTATGCTCTAAGTGTATAAAAATTATTCCATAAACATTATGCACTTTTTTTTATTCACTCAGCTGCCAAGGCATCTCTAATCTCTCACAGTTGTTTCTTGAGGTATGCCTCCATTGTTCCTTCCATTTATCGCGAAGACAACTCCTGGGTTTCAGGTTGGTGTGTGGGAGAGGAAAACGAGCATCACAAGGCTGAGCAGCAGTTGCCTTGGCCTTCCGTTCAGCTCGCTCTTCCCACTGATACCAACATGCGCTGGCACCCAACACAGTTATCTTTTTACGTGTTGACATCAGTGCATGCTAATCTTGAACCTCCCTCACTACTGGAAGTGAGGAGTTTAAGCTCTTGATTGCTTGCAAGGCAATACATTACAATAGAATAGTTTCGTAAGATCTCTAGTCATCTTAACTGCTGCAAGGATGGCTTGAACTTTGCTGTCAAGATCGAGGCTGCTAGAGAAAGACTGCCAATGCTGTCTTCCTTCTGCTCACTGCTGCAAAACCTACACCATTTTCAGATTTCGAACCATCTGTATATATTGCATCTGATCCTTGGTACTAGAAATGTGCTGAAGAAATATCTCTGACTTCTGCATCGGATCTCTCACCTTCCCAATTCCAACCAAATACAAATCAACTTGATTAGTCTAAGGGGGGCATTGGGGAATTCCAACAGCCAGACCTTAGGGAGATTTAATTTAAGATCTTCCACAAGATTCCTCATTCTCCTATCATAGGATCGGATATCACTCAAGGGGGTTGAAAACCAAAATGGAAGTAGGAGATCCTGGAATCCTTTGTAGTCTCGTATAGTAAATTAGGTTCATGTAGTCCCAGTGTAATGAAATAGGTGGTTCTCCACTCTCAGCATACAGGGACTCCACAGATGAAAACATGAAAGCCCCAGTACAGATTCTGGGAGCTTCATTATGAACTGAGTCCAACATCTGGAGAACAATGGGAGTTGCAGACGAATAAGTCTCACATCCATAGTCAAGCTTACTACGAATAAGCGCTCGGTAAAGCCACAGAAGCGTTGTGCGGTCTGCCACCCCAAGATAGATGTGAAAGAACCCGCAAAATGCTAAGCGCTTTTGTAGCCTTCACTTTTTACTGTTGATATGAGGCACCCATGTAAGCCTTGAGTCAAAAGTTAGACCCACTACCTGGACAAATCGCAGTGGGTTTGCTCCTAAATAGAGGGAAGGATGGAACTTTCCTTGTTTGTGGAAATGTATAGCCATGGTCTTGCTTGGAGAAAATTTGAACCCATGAAATGTTGCGCACTGTACAACCTGATTTATTGCAGTCTGCATGTGTCATTGTACATCCTGTAAGCTTCCTCCTGAGCAGTAGAATGTAAAGTCATCCACATACAGATTACATGAGTCAGCACTTGGAACAAACCTTTACAATGTCATTTATAGCACTGGCAAACAGGGTCACACTTAAGACACTCCGTGTAAGACCCCTTCCAGCTGATCTTCCAGGTTACAGAAACTGTTTCCCACCCGAACTCTAAACTTTCTGTTAGCAAGGAAGCTTTGTATGAATGTAGTTAATGTTCCTCTTAAACAAATGTCATCCAGCTTCATGAGTATGCCATGCTTCCAAGTAGTACCGTAAGCCTTTTCAAGGTCAAAGAAGACTGCTAACATGTGACGTCGCTGTGCAAAGGAATTCTGTATAGAAGTTTCCACCTCACAAGTGCATCTGTGGTCTATCTCAATTTTCTAAACCCACATTGATATGGTGTCAGCACATTTTCCTTTTCTAACAGCCATGTCAACCTGAAGTTTACCATTTTCTCCATCGGCTTGCAGATGCAGCTGGTAAGAGAAATTGGTCTGTAATATCCTGGTGTGGAAGCATCGTACCAGGTTTAGGAACGGGAATGATTATAGCCTCTTCCATATGGATGGCACTGTACCTCTCCCTATAGATCCTATTGAATAGCTCCAACAGGAACTTCTGGGAGCTCTTGGTAAGTGAGATATCATTTGGTATGGAATATCGTCACTTCCTGGCAGTCTTATGGCAGAGCTACAGAGCAGAGTCCATCTTCTTGTGCAAAAATGGCAAGTTGTATGGAAGTTCTGCCACAGTCCTACTGAAGAAAGACACTGGGTGTTATTCCTGTTCAGCCCGAAGAGTGGAGAATTGGGCAGTGTAAGATGCTCCAGAGGAGATCTCTGCCATGGATTTAGCTAGCTCATTTGCAACATCTTTTTTGTCTGTGATGATTATACCATCTATCTTCAAAGCAGATGGTGACATGGATATGCCCAGCAATCTTACACACCTTGTCCCATACCCATGATAATGTCTCCACGACAATCAGTCTAGCCTCCTTTAGCAACTCATCTGGCCTTGGCTCGGTCCTTTTGTAATGGATCAAGGTTACTGCCTGCTACTTTTGGGAATGGATGCTTCTGCTGCAAGGGTGAATTCGTGATGTCAAATGATAAACAGCATCTTGAACACACTGGAAATCATTCACAGATCTTTGCAATATTGGAGTTGATCTAAAAAGATTCCAGTCTGCATGTTCAAGTCGCCATCTCTGCACTCCATTGACTGGAATACCATTCACTTCCTTCAAAGGTATTGGAAAGTGATCGCTTCCATGTAAGTCTTCCATGACCTGCCAAGTGAAATTCAACTGTGAATCATGTGAGCCTACTGACAGGTGTATATTGAGAATGTCCCAGTTTGACATTTGGAAATGTGTGTGAGTGTCTTAAGATCAAGGACTCAGGGCTCTTCCTCGAGGGTTGCACAAAGTGTATCCCCAGGGGTGATGCTGACCAATGAAATCTCCAAGAGTATAAATGGATGTGGCAACTGCCCAAGTAGATCTTCCAAATCATCTATTTTGATTTTTATGGCCTCGGAGAGTTCGTCGCCAGCGACCAGTGTGCTAAGGTCACTCTCGCCTCCCTCCGGACACCATGTGACCCCGCGCAGCGCTTTTACCCAAAGCAGGTCGTAGCGTGTGTTCACCCCTTCACATGTGTGTGAGTTCGACGTACGTTGACTACCCTCTATACCCGTTATATCTGGTTTAGGGTGGCACTGAGTCCTTCCGGCTCGCAGCATGAACGCAATCCTTCGAAGAAAATCCGCTCGCCCCTTCAAGACATGGCTAAGAAAAAAAACACGTAAGTACACGTTGGGCCCCCTTTCTTATATCTTTTCCCTTTTTCTCCTATAAATGTGTTAAGCCGTTGTTGTTTTTTGTTGAGTATAAAGATGCTAATGACAGCAAATGGCACATTCTCACACTATTCCCTTCACCTCAGATCACATTTCCGTGTGATCGAGTATAGCGTAGGATCTTCCCCATATCATAGTGCACAGGATTGCCCAATATTACCCCGGGGTTGCGTAAACGCCTAATAGATCTGCGCTCCATCGTTCAATAAACTGAAGTTATTCGTTCGATTGGCAACCTTGAGTCGGTGTGACCTGTTAATTATTGTAGGGCTAGGTTTAAGCTAGAATCATTATTCGCTTATTAATCACAACCTTCTCACCCTCTTCAAGTCGCTTGCATGTTTTGGGTATATCCCAAGCATTTGTGTGATTGTGAAAATTTAAATATCCTTAGGGAATTTTGCGAGTGCCCATTACAGATACGCAGAAAAGAGCAGGTTATTATAGATTTCCCTGGCTTGAGTCACTTCAGTCATATACGGCATTTGGGTAAAGGATCCCCCCGTTAATGAGGTCTGGCATGCATGGCTAGACATATACCTCGGCAGTTCAGATTTCTGACCCCGAGAAGATTTGCTTGATAAAAAGATGGCGAATATTTTTTTCATGTCACCATTCATTCATGCGTACATTCTGTTGCCATATCATTATATGTTGAATTCAATGTGGTAGTTGAAATAATTTTAAATAGCTAGCATTGCTAATGTACTTCAGTTTTGTTATAGTGAACGTTAATATTCATGTTTGTGATTCATTCTCTGTGTGAGGTCACTCTTGCTTTCCCTCTCATTCACGCTAGCTGCACTCACACACGCACACACCACACACATCACCTCACTCACACACGCAGGACAAAAGACACTGAAACATTTTCATTAATAGGGTTGGTTGCTGTCTTAGTGTTGGCATAAAGATTTATGATGTATCTCTTTAGCCACAATTTTGTCTGTCATGACGAGTGGCTCGTACATGATGTACAAGTTTACATCTATTTCTTCTCTGTATGACGACTGTGGTTCAAGTAAATCCTTGTGGATTGCCGATGTCGTTTCCCATATCTACTCTCATATCTATCAGAGACAGTTGGTAGTTCAAGCAGGTCCATGCGGATCGCTACTGACGTCTCCCTCTTCTATTTTTCTTTATCTTAAAATAAAACACAAAATGAAAAAAAAGACGAAAATAAGTTAAAAACCAACATTAAAAAAACGCAATTTTTTTTATAAATAACCGGCTAGTGGTAGTTAACACCCCCTCTTCTCTGTTGCCTTTCTTTTTCTCTTACTCTGGCCCTTATGTGTATGATCTGGTTCCCCAACTATATATTGCAATCGGACTGACACGGCACCGAAGGAGACCCTTAGGATGCTGTGAGAAAAACGTCTCGGAAGATCGCCATAGGCCTGTGGCCAAATGTCGTCAGAGCAGGTGTAAGCCGTCCCATAATGTAGTGGATGGGCATTGCCTGCCAGACTCCCCGTAGATCCATAGAAGCACCAACAACTTGCCGCAGGTACCAGTTGCCCCAGGATGCTGTGCATAGGCGACGCCTGGCGGACGCCTGCAGATCTGGTCAACTCCAGGAGCTTGTAGCGCAGGTATCAGCCGCCCTGAAATGCCGCCCCTGCCCCAACGCCCGTAGATCCGGATGAAGATTACGAGGACGTGTGGACGCGAGAAGGACCTGGACGAGATCTGTGAGTACGTGTGGACGTGGACGCCGCCGAGTCTAGACGAATCCGAAGTCAAGGAGGACCTGTGCGAGACTTTCGAGGACGTGTGGACATTGAGGACGTGTGGGCATCGAGGACGTTTGGACATCGAGGACGGACAGATTACACCGAGGACCAGAAGGATGAAGACAACATGGACGAGCAGCCACGAAGATGCACCAGGACAACGCATGACCAGCCAGGTTAGGTCACCCTTGAGGCAAGTCTAAGATGCCTCGAGAGCGAGGCCATGAGTAGATGGCCAAGCAATGTACAGTGTGGCATGCGGGGCCGGTGACCTCACCTCACTCCCCCCATGCTTCCTCCAGCTGCTTCTATTACTTCCTCCAGCTGGAACGGTCACTACATACCGAGGATGACCTAGCCTCGGAGAGTTCGTCGCCAGCGACCAGTGCGCTAAGGTCAGCCCTCGCTTCCCTCCGGGCGGGCTGCCCCGACACCGCGTGACCCACGCAGCGCTTTTACCCAAAGCAGGCGTAGCGTATGTTCACCCCCTTCCCTGTGTTTTGTATCCATGTCAGCCACTGTACAAGAGTACGCATTACCTGTTACAGTGTGTTGTGTTGTGTGTGCTCCCACAAATCCACGCACACGCATATATATATATATATAAATAAATGTATGCGTGTGTGATATTTATATATACGTATGTATGTATGCATACATGTATATATATATATAATATATATATATATACATACATATATAATATATGTATAGTATTATATATATATATATTATATATATATATATATATATTATATTATATACTATATATATATTATGTATATAAATATATATATATATTATATATATATATATATATATTTTATGCACAACACACACACACTGATGTGATTGTAATACAACATATGCACATATATATACTGTATATATATATAGGTATATATATAGTGTCTGTGTATGCACAACCACACACACACACAGCACACACATAAACACCCACACCACACACATATAGATATGTATAACGGTATATATATATATATATATATATATAATTAGATATAGTTATACAGAGAATCTATGCCATATATATATACATAAATAATTAGAAGAATAGTACACATACACACGCATACCTATACACACACATACCTACATATGATAGTATTATATATATATATATATTGACTGATATTTATAGATATTATATATAATTAGCTCCAGGACCCACACTTATAGTATATATATATATATTATCTATATCTATATATATATATATATTGAAGTTTGTTGGGATGGGGTGTTGTGTGTGTGTGGGTGTTAACACACACACGTACATCAGACACAGACACAAACAATGTATATAATCATATAATATATCATATAATATATATATATAAGAGAGAGAACTGAGAGAGAACGAGAGAGGGAGGGAAAAGAGAGAGAAGAGATGAGAGAGAGAGATAGAGTAGAGAATAGAAGAGAAGAGAACAGAGAGAGAGAGAGAGAGAAGAGTGAGAGAGTGAAGAGTGAGGAAGAGAGATGAGATGAGAGTGAGATAGATAAGAGAGAGAGTGTAAACTATGTTTTAAGTATGCTAGTGATTTAACGTTCGACAACAATGCAATGTTTGTATTTGACTTCAAATCTTTCGTCATTCCACTGTAATAGATTTTAAATAGAAAAGCCATTTATTGAGATTAATTAACTAATAATTCTCTAAATACAAGAAGACATAGGTATATAAGCAGGAATTTGATATACAATCGCACTGCATTAAAATGTTATATCAATTTGGTCAAGAAGAAACAGATATCTAGCACGCATACTATGATCACACCCCAATTAGGAATTAGATGACAAAACCTCATAACATAACTGACATGATTATTTGCAATCTCATAATTCTACGACAGAACACATGTATAATTATATTTCTCACAATTAGTTGTTGTCATTCCGAAAGTAGTTTCCTAAATCAGCCACAAGCTAATACGGAGACGACAACTATGCCAGAAATTCTAAATTGTATGCAACCTCGCTCGCCGCCACGCTAACACACACGATACCGAATAGTACCCGTTGTCAATTATCTTTGGTCGTGTCCCGGAGAAGCTCATTTTAAGTTAGCTCAGTGACGCGTCCCTCTTCGTCCTAGCCCCCATCCGCTTCCTTTCTCTTCATTTCCGCTTCATTTGTCACGTCTCCCCCCCGCCTCTGGAGCGGCGGCGTCTGCGCTCAAGCCCTTCGAGGTGTTAAATACCATCATCAAAAGGTAATGTATCATGTTCTGTGCGACTGCATTAAATACTGCTACGTTAAAATTAATAGTCACACTCTGCTATACGCACACGGGTGCGCGAACACACACACACCCATATATCTATCTATTATCATCTATATCTATCTACAATTATGTATATATATATATATATTAGTACGGAACGTAGATCGATTGAAAGTTTCGTATTAATAACATCTTTGTTTGTCTAAATGTTTAGAAATGTTACTGAAATTACAAAGAAAATAACATATAAGAAACATACAAATAATTAGTTACAATTATATCAAGAAGAAAATACAATATATAGAAATATTTAATGTTCATAACCATAAAAATTTATTTTTACATTTAATTTTAAAAAAATTTAGTTTTTAAAAACCTAAAAATCTTTACAGTAATCTTTTAACTCACCGAAAATTATGATTTCCGTTTCCTTCGTTTTAGGTTCCGGGAAAACCTTTTGTTTTCGGCCTGGATTTTAAAAAACCCTTATGCTCTACCCCTTTAATGTAAATTCGAAAAAAAATGAGTCATACTCTTTTATAAAACCCGAGCCTTACCCCTTCCCCTGCCCCGAACGCCTTCCTATGGAGCTGGTCTCTGCTTTTGCGCGTCCCCGGGTTTCTCCCCTCCAGCCCTTCATGTCCACGTCCTCTTCAGGTGGATACGAGTTTAAAATTTTTTCCCTTTGCCTGAAATTAGTTGTGACTAATATAGAAATTAAATAAAATGTTTTAAATTATTCTAGTATTACTGTCTATCTTTGTTCGTTAAATTTACAAATTACAAATATTTAGGGGCGTGTAAATAGTAGATACGGTTTAAGATTTTTGGGCCCGGTTTTAAAAAAACTCTTTAAAAAATTTAAAATAATAAATTTTTTTTATTTTCGATTTTTACCTTGTTTTGGTTTTTGGGTTTTCTTTAAAAAAATAAGCGCTCCGATTTCCCTTTTAGGAACCCGGGGGGGAAAATCTAGAAAAAGGGGTGGGGTTTTGATTTGAAAGGGGAATCGAGTAATTTTGTAAGCTCTTAAAGCCTTTTTCCTTTGTATTTAACCCCATAATTTAAAATGGGTTGGGGCATGTTACACCCCCCAAACACACACAACACACAAACACACAAACACCACACACACACACAAAATATATTTATATATTTATAATTTATTTTATATTCATATAAATAAAATATTAAAATATAATATTATATTTTCTTATATTATATTTTATAATGTATGTGTGGTTATCATAGATATAATGCATTATTAAAATTTTAAAAATTTTTATATATTTAAAATATATAAAATATATATATATATATATATATGTAAATATATATAATTATTATATAATTTTTATATACCAAAAAAGGGGAAAATAAATATAGTGTGTATATACCCCTAAAAACCTATTTATGTAAAACCAAAACACAAAACAATGTAAAAAACATAAAAAATAACAACACACACACAATCACTCACACACCCGTCAATATAAAGTATATATATATGCATATTTTTAAAATATATATAAAATATATAAATATATATATTTATAATATATGTAAATAAAAAATATATAATGTACAATATATAAATTAATATATATATATATTAATTTTATAAAATATATAAATTTTATATGAATATAAAATTTTATTATATATATATATATATATGCAATATAAAATATATTGCATATATGTATGTAAAATACTTTCAATTAGGGGATATTTTATATATTTTATATTATTTATTATTTTAAATTAAAATATATATAATTTTTTTTTTTTTTTTTTTTTTTTTTTTTTTTTATATATACGCGCATATATTTCGCGCGCGCACAAACACACACACGCCCCACAAAACACACAAAACCCCCCCCCCCCACATACATACCAAAATATATAATAAAATATTATTATATATATATATACACATACATAAAAAGTGGGATATGCAAGGTGCCGGGTTAAAGTGTAGTGTTTTCACTACGGCCACTGGGCCTGCTAACACCCAAATTTATCCGTGACATCACCTCCATACCCTAAATTGCGCTTTTAAGACACTTATTCTGTTAAATCGAAAAACCCCCTTTATCAGGATTTTTAAAATATATCTTTTAAAAATTTATATAAGTTTGTTTTTTTGGGGTTTTGTTTTTGGGGGTTGTGTGTGTGTGTGTGTTTCAAAAATATAGTATATAAATTTAAATAAATAAATAAAATATATAATATATTAATATATAATATAAATATTATTATATAAAATATTTTACAGGGATATAAGACATTTAGGGAGAGTATATATTTATGTGTATAATATTTTATTAAATAATAAAATATTTTAAATTTTAAAAAAAAAAAAGGAATTATAGATATAATTTTATAAAAATTTTTTATATAAGAATATATATATATAAAATATATATAATATTTTATAAATAATATATTATATATATCAAAATATGGACTAAAATAAAATAAGGGGGATTATAAATTATATACATAGTATAATGTATATAATATGATACATATATAAAATATATATATTTATATAATATATATAAAAATAATATAATATATATATATAATTTTATAAAGTATGTATGTTTTAAATTTTATAGGCCGCAGTGGGCCCAATGGTTAAAAGGGCGAAATTTAAGGGGCTGTCACGACGGCAATCTGAGTTCGAGGGTTCGAGTCACCGGCCGGCGCGTTGTTCCTTTGGGCAAGGAACTTCACCTCGATTGCCTACCTAGCCACTGGGTGGCCAAGCCAGCCCAAGTCAGTCCAGGTCCCAAGCCCGGGATAAAATAGAGAGAATGATTACCTAAAAAGGTACCACCGGCACTCTCCGTGGAAAGGAACTGGGAACCCTACCACGTACTCACTCCAAGAGCATCACAACATGAAAACTACAATTAAGTATCATGCTGTGACCACGGCCGCTCAAACATGAACCTACCGTAAAAAAAAAAAAAAAAAAAAAAAAAAAAAAACTATATATATACTAATATATATATATATATATAATATATATATATATATAATGTATATATACATTATAATATATATATATGTATTTAAATTAGATATGAAAATAGATTTAATAATATATATAATATATATATATATATATATATATATATATATATATATTATATATATATATATATATATATAGTGTGTGTGTGTGTCTGTGTGTGTGTGTTTTGTATGTGTGTGTGTGTGTGTGTGTGTGTGTGTGTGTGTTTGTGTGTGGTGTGTATGTTTGTGTGTGTATGTCTGTGTGTGTTTGTGTTTGTGTGTGCGTGTGCTTTATATGTGTTTGTTCATATATATATATATATATATATATATATATATATATATATATATATATATATATATATATATTTTATATACAAGTTATCTATCATATATATATATATATATATTTTATTATATATTATATATATATATATATAATATATATATATATTATAATAGATTAGATAGATATAAATAGAAATATATGCATATAAATGTATATATATAAATACAAATATACGGATATATATATATATATTTATATATATATATATATATATATATTTGTGTTGTTGGTGTGTGTGTGTGTGTGTGCGTGCGTAAGTGTGTGTGTGTGTGTTTGTGTGTGTGTGGTGTGTGTGTGTGTGTGTGTGTGT
>NW_023661816.1:0-7500 GCF_015228065.2 Penaeus monodon | reverse complement strand
ATATTTATATAAAACTACACAGTGTGTGTGTGTGTGTGTGGTGTGTGTGTGGGGTGTGTGTGTGTGTGTGTGTGTGGGTGTTAAACATATATTGTTATTATATATATATATATATATTAAAATAATATATTTTAATATATATAAATATATATATTTATTCATATATATCAGCATATATATATATAATATATATTATAATTTTAATATATTATATTATATATATATATAATATATTATACATACGTATATATATTTTATATAAAACAACACACACACACAAAAAATATATATATGGTTGGTGTGGGGTTTATTTTATAAAAATAAATATATATAATTATATAAAATATTTATATTATATATATATATTATAAATATAATATTATTATATATTATAATGTGATAGGTAAAGATTACTCAAATATCCACAAGAGAAAAAAAAGGGTTGGTGTCAAACACAGAAACGAACATAACAATTATTTACTTCAATAAAACAGATATAGGCACGTTTAAAAATTATAAATACATATATAACACGATATGATATAATGTGAAAAAAAATGATTTGGGAAAATAAAGATAAATATTACACAAATCAAGTAATAACTGATATAATATATATGTACAAAAAATGACTGGAAAAAAAGAAAAATTTTAACTAATCACAATTCGTGGGCGCGGGTAATTGGAGTTTGGGTGGGGGCATCGAGGTGGGGAGCCCAAGTGTGTCCTTGCTGTTTTTGCTGCTGCCCTTTATCTGGGGCGACAGGCTAGGGGGGGGGCGAGACCCGTCTTACAGGAAAAAGGTGGGTGACCCAAAGTGTCAGCTTAGATCGTTTTTTTCTGATTGGCGGGGTGCGGATCTCGAATTTTAGGTCCCCCCCTTCGATCGGTCTCTGGGGGTGATTTTCCCCCAGATGCGGGGAAAGACAGATTTTCCAGAAAGCTCAAAATCCAGGGTCTGCCCGGGGCGCGTCTTTGTCCCTATTTTATCATATTTTCTCTGGTCAGTGTTATATCTAAATATAATACTTTTTATATTTTCACTGTTAAACTCCACATAAAACCTTTATAAAACACACCCCACACACACACACACACACCACACACACAAACACACACATATATTATATTATTTTTAATATATATATATTATATATTATATATTTATATATTGAATAATATAAAAAACTCCATCATCTTGCCACATTTAAGAAATTACTCAAATTTCACACACCACCAACACAGAGTATAGTAATCATATATTATATATATATATATATATATATATATAATATATTTATATATATATATAAAATTATATAATATGTAATATTGTATATATATATATATTAAATTATATTATAATATATATAATATATATATATATCGTTTTGGTGTGTGTGTGTGTGTGTGGTGTGGTTGTGTGTGTTTGGGTGTGTGCGTGTGTGTGTTTTTGTTTGTGTCTCTTGTGTGTGTGTGTGTCTGTATAAGCATTTTTATATGTATTATATAAATATATGAATCATTATTATACACACACACACACACACACACACACACACACACACCAACAACACACACCAACACACACCACGCCCCCAACACAACACACACCCCCAACACACACACACACACCACACACAACACCACACCACACCCCCTAACACACACACACATACATATATTGCCATGATTGGTCAAATTCTCATTTAAAACTTTTTTTCGTAACCTGTTTATAATCATATTATATAAAAAGGTCTTTAATTTTCAAAAGCTTTTTGTAAGCTCTGCCTTTTGTTTACACGAACGCCTGGGTAAAAAAAAGGGCATGACGGTGATCACACAAAGTGGGGCGTGCCTTTTCACCATCCCTTTTCACAGAGCAGGGTGCTCACCCATTCTCGTGAGTCCTTTTTAAAGGGGGACTATTTATTGGGTGCGTAATTACAAGGAAACTGTTCTGTTTAAAAAATCCTTTTTTTCTTTCAGTCTTAATAGGGTTGAATCTAAAAGCATCAACACCAAGGGGAATAGATCAACAAGGTCCCGTAATCGCCCGACTCTCCTTAAAGAATATTTTTACCGTTTTCCTTAACGCCTAACAAGGGAGGACCCCCAAAAAACTTTTTTCTTTTGAAAAATATATTGAAAAATATTAATGTTCAATCATTTTTTCTTCCCCCCTTTTAAAATGCTAAAAAAGTGATGAAGGATCAAAAAAAAACAAAAAAAGTAAATCATTAAAAGAACCTCCCAAATATATATACATGATATATGGTTGTGTTTTGGGGTGTGGGGGTGGGGGGGGGGGGGGTGGGTGGTGGGTTGGTGTGTGTGGTGGTTTTTTTTTGTTGTGTGTGTGTATTTTGTCCAAAAAATACAACATTTTGGTATATGTATATATACATTTTTGACACACACACCCCCAACACACACACAGTTTGGTAATATATACCATATATTAATATATATATTATATATATATATATATATATATTATTGTTTGTCCGGGGTAAGACAAAAAACTGACCCGGGGTTCCCTTAAACAAGGATAGCCCCTATTAGCCCCCTATCCCCCAGGGTTTTTTTTTGCGGGAAACTGCGGCAGCAGGCATGGATATCGGGTGAAAACCTTCGTTCTACTGATTCTGGTTTCACCAAATAATTGTCTGGTTTTACATGTAACTTTTTTTAAAAGATAGTTCCTCAAATTAGTTGGAGACTGCGAGTTGGAAGGACCCGGGGGGTTCCACTAACTTTTTTTTTCTCCTACAAACCTTCCCTTTAATGATTAAATACAAAACGAAAATTCATACCACATCGCCCGTCGCGGGGGTTACAAGGGGGCGTTATTAGGGGGCAACCGGGTGAAAATGTTAAACATGCATCTGAAGAAAAAGAAGATAAAGAAACAGGTCCAATTAAGAACATTAAAAATCGGAACGTGGAACTAAGGAAATGAAAGAGAGGGGTAAATTACATCTGTCTGAAACGAAATGGATAGATACAACTTCAAATACTAGGAATCAGTAAACCCAAATTTGGGAAAAAGAAAATGGAAGTTTAAAAACTAAAGAAAACAAACATTTTCTTTTTTCGGGAAAAAGAAAAAAGGAAATTATGTCACGGATTGCTATGTTCTCACGAAAAAAACTGAAAATGAAATTTGGGGTACAGCCAATAAATGATCGCTTTTAAAAGTCAAAATACAAGAAAAAAACCTCATAATTTGTATCTCATGCTATACCAACCCAAATATTGCAATGATAAGAAAGGAATTTTTTATAATCTCTCCAAGTACTTTAGACACAATCCCTAACAGAAGTAAAAATATCATGGGGACCTCAACCCCAAAGTGGGGAAAAATAATCAAAAAAAATGACACCTGGGAAATTCGGCCTTGGGTAAAAATGAAAGAGGTAAAGATTTTATTGAATTCTTAGTAAAAATAATTTTTTTAACCAATACTTGTTCCAACACCCCCCAAAGACATTTGTAATGGTTTTCCCAGACAAAAACACGCAACCAAAATTGACTACTTGTGCTAACCCCAAAAATGGGAGTTGCATAAAAAAAATCCAAACAAGCCCCTGGTCCCGACTGCAACATACCACCAACTAAAAACTATCGTTTTAAAAATAAGACCAAAAAGATGGAGCTCCAACACCACCTCTAAAGCTCGACTACAAAACTCTTGATAAAATTACAGAATTGCAGTTAAAAACAAATTTGAAATACTCAACATGTGAAATGTAAAACACCAATGATTTGGAAAAAGGAAAAATCTTGCTGGCCTGCTTAAGAACTATCGCCAAAAGAAAAAGAAAAATTCCCCCGGATATCTGAAAAAAAAACAAGTGAAATTGAAACAAGAAATGCCTAAAAAAAAAAGGTTCAAAAATCCCGTTTAAAAAATAATTTACAAAAAAAAAATAAAAATTCAAAAAATTATTTTCGACAAGATAAGGAAAAAAAAATTTAAATGAAAATTGCCAGGAAATTTAAAAAATGTTCTAATCATAAGACAACTAAAGAACTCTACCAAGGGGTACGAAACATCACACGAAAAATTTTAAACCCACAATGGACACATCAAAAAGAAAATGGGCTTGTTTTAGTGTGGAAAGAAGTCAAAGATAGATGGAATCAATATTTTTCCAACTTATACAAAAGAATAAAAATCTAACAAAACATTTAAATTTGACTCAAAAGACAGCGAGGATAAACCCCCGCCCCGCTGGACGAAGTTATAAAAACCAAAAGAAATAAAAAAATAACAAGACCCCGGAATAGATAGAAACAGCAGAAAATAATTAAGAATGCTGGCGAAATGTTGAATATTCTTTTACAAAACTCTGTACAAAATATGGAATGAAAAAAATGGCCAAAGACTGGGGAAAATATCTTTACTCCCATCCCCAAAAAAGGGGCGCACTCCAAGAACAATAATGGACAATTGCCTTTTAAGTCACGCAGCAAAATTTTTTTGAAAAATTTTTGCTGAAAGAATGAAATTTAAGTTTAAGAGAGGAAATTGCAAGAACAAGCGTTTTCCCCCGGAAAGTCAGAAACAGATTCTAAATTTTAAAAATTTAAACATAGAGAAAAACGAGAAAACAAAAAGACCCATACCTGTGTTTCATCGATTAAATTTAAAATTTTTATACTTTGATCACGATATCCTCTGGAATAACTGTACGTATGAAGTTCCAAAAAAACCCTCATCCAATTAATAAAAGCCTTGTATGACCAACAAAAAAGCAGCGTAAAAACCACTTATGGGGTTAAAAGAAAGGTTCGAAATCAACAAGGAGTACGAAGGGTTTTTTTTATTCTATCCCGACCTCTTTAATATATATTCTGAAAAAATTATGGAGGTGCTCTAGAGAATTTTTTAAGGGAAATGTGGATGTTGGAGGATACAAAAAATCAAAACTGAGGTACGCCGATGATATAGTTTGATTGCCCCAGTATCCCTGAAAAACAACCCCACTGATAAAGTTAGAGAAACAAACGAAAAAGGTGGCTTTTTTTTTAATGCCAAAAAAACTAAATCTGAAGTTCAAAGATAACCCGGGAAAGAACAATGATGAAAATGTTACAATCCATGGAAGTTTTTGGAAATGTGAAAGAGTTTTTACTTATTTGGACTGTTTTAAAATAATACATATGTGATTCCCGGAGATAAAAAGAAAAAATTACCATTGCCAAAAGCGCCACAATTGCTCTCAAAAAATCTGAAAAACCAAGCATTACCTTTCGGACCCAAACTGGGTTATTGAATCATTGTTTTCCCAAAGCTCATATGGTTCTGGTGTTGGGGGTTGAATGATAGACAAAAAAGATCAAAAGTTTTTAAATGTGGTGTTACAGACATACTGCGTATTAGCTGGAAGAGAAAAGACGAATGATGAAATCTGAGAAAAAAAATTTTAAAAACCCCACTGTTGGCATCTTTACAAAAGGAAATTAAAGTTTATTGGTCTGTAATGAGAAGTAAAAAATTTTAGAAAACTTGCTGCAGGGGTGGGGATAGGAAAAGAGGAAGAGGGGAAACCGAAAACAGACTGAGCGACAATATCAAAGATTTTTCGGGGTTTCGATGGGATAAGTGGAAAGAAAAACTAAGATCGAGTTTAGTGGCGAAGGAGGGGGGAGAGGTCCCCCGCTGTCAAACATGAGCATAAACCCTTTTGATGAGATTATGTATATATATCATATATATATGTATAATATCACTAATATGTTGTATGTATGTATGTATTTGTTTATGTATGATTTCTGTAATATATATATATATATATATATATATATATATATATATAATATTATATTATATATGTATGTATGTATGTATTTTTACAATTATATTTATATTACATTATATATGTATATAACTTTTTATGTATATATATACTACATAAAAATATATAAAGTGCGCGCGCGCGCGCGCCGTTGTGTGTGTGTGTTTCTATGGATGTATGTTTAATATTTAATAGTTTTCATGAAAGGGGATGTTGTATGTGGTTTTATAAACCAGCACATACACGCACATACCACACCAAAGTAACACGTTATGGAGATTGACTCCGAAACGTTTGAAATTGCACTAGAATTTCTCATTGCGTTGGTTTTCTTCTTTATAAAATTTTTTTCCCCATGGGAATTTCTAACCTATTACATACTAAAAAATTACGGAAAAATATCCTGGACCCTCTCTCTCTCTTTTTCTCTCTCTCTCTCTCTCTCTCTCTTCCCCCCTCTCTCTCCCTCTCTCTATATATATATATATTATTATTATATTATATATTAAAAATATATATACTATTATTTTAATCATGTATTTTTAACTTATATACAGGCTGTATGTATATTGTTATATTGCAGGTATATGATATGATATATCTAAAAATCGAAACCCAAAGTCAGTCAAAATCGGCTATAGCCTTTTTGGCTCCTCTCCTTTCCCCCCGCGGCGGGCACAGTCTTACGTTTCGCCTTTTTGCTTTTTCCCAATGGAAGCACAATAAACGCAGTAAAATCTTAATGGAGGGGCCCTTAAAGAGTACGTCATCCGTTGGCGTGGTTTGGCATTCTTAAGTCTGGGGACTTTTTTTTTTGTGCGATTTGAAAATCAAGAAAAGGAGCCCCAAAAACCCCCTCAAAAATTTTCAATTGAGTTTGCACAAAAATTAGTTTTTCGGACCTCATCTGACCTGCTAGGGTGCCGTTTCAAAAAGGGGGCTTTTACCCCCCCCTCCCACTCCGGCTAGTACAGTGGTAACGTGTCGGGTCTCCCAGGGGTCGGCGGTTCCGCCCCCCCAGCGCGAGAAGTTGCAATGTCCCCGGAGGGTTTCTGCGGTCTTGGGACCCCGTGGGAAGGGCTAGGTTCAAACTTAGTCGCACCAGCACACGCGTGAGCGAGCGGGATTATCACACAGGCCGGGCTCCTCTCATGGCAAAGCCGGCAGGCTAACTTCGCATATCGGACTTTTCCCTTTTCCTTACCTCCCCCCCTGTCACTACCACCACAAACACATCTCCAGCTGCCGAACCTCACACACCCCTCTTGTTTCCTCCGCCCCCGTTCCTTCTGCCGCTCCCAATGAAGCCTCCGAGCAGCGTGGGCCCGCGATCCCACCACAAACCATCATCAAAACAAGGTTATCTTTCTAAGGAGATGAGGGAAAACAGCGCTCAAAAACCCTCAGTAATTTGCAGCGAACATTAAACGAAGCAAGGCTAAGCTAAACAGTGGTTAAAACCTTGGATTACCCAAAAAAAAATGGGGTACTCTAGCAAGGGAAAAAAGAAAGCTCTTTGATTAAAAATCGATCTTTAACATTTTAAGAAAACCCTTTAAAAAAGCCACGCCGCACAGATTACATGGAAATTGAATGATCAGTAGAAACTTGAGGACAAGAACTAGAAACTGGCAGCAGTCTCACTGGGAAAATCACATTTTTTGTTTTCTTTGCCCCTAAACCTTTCACCCCCCGT
>NW_023661815.1:0-16990 GCF_015228065.2 Penaeus monodon | reverse complement strand
CACCCTGAAAAAGGGGGAAATTAAGGCCTTCCTAGGGGGTGGAACCCGGGGGAGTCAAACCAGACGTGTGACGTTTTTTATTCCCAGAATACTTTATTTTACGAATTACTGGCAACTCACGGTGAAAGAAGTGCAAGAATCTAGATTAACGTGTAACAAAGAAACAACGAACGCTTGAGCACTATATCAAATGTTGTGATACCCCCCTTTCAGACCCCCTAACAGAGGTAAAAAAAGAACTATGAATATTCATTTCATCTGATACATGGAAAGATTACTCACTATACCCAAAAATTTATATTGAAAACCCCGTATGCAATAACAGGTTATTCAAACACAGTGGCAAAAGCTAGGTAATAATTTTTTTGTATGTGTAGTTTTATATTTATATTTTCCTTGTACAACTAAGTAGTTACAGACTACTGACATTTAGTATATGTAAAAGGGAAATCAATTCCCCACGCTTGAGCAGATAGCCAGGGGGGAAAAATAAATTTATTTAATTTAATTTAAATATTTGGCCCTTTTTGACTCCCATAGCTGTGAGAAACCCCAAAGTTTTGCTTGTACCTTATTAAAATACCACATAATCTAAGATAAAAAGTATATTAAATCAAGACACAACGCTGGCTTTATATATTTGTTTTGCTTAAAAAACAATCTGCCGTTTACTTTGCTAAAACAAAACCACTTTTGAAATTTTTCCCACGTCTTCTAAACGGTTTTCAGGTATGTTAATGTATCTTCGAGATGTTTTTTTTTACCTTGTTCTGCAGTGAACAATCGTTTTCTTGGGTCTTCACTCTACTTCTTGCAAAAAGTCAAAAATATATTTCGGTTAAAAAGAAACGTTTTTTTTATCTTTTATACTTTTAAATAAAATAAAACTTGCATTTTTATATTCTTCACGATTTGATCGTTTTGATCTGCAGTCAATTTTTGCATTGACCAAAAACATCTCATTCGCAAAAAAACTGTCAACCAAAGCTTAAAATATTTTTGGGGACTAACTGGTAAAACTTTTGAATCCCGTACCTGTCGCCCTGAAGAACACTTCCCAGCTTCTCTCACTTTTTCCGTACGAATCCCCACTCATTACTGGGAAAAACTTGAGAAGACCCCTTTGGGCAATGCCCCAACCGATGGAGAGACCTGTTTTTTCTCTTGCCTTTTAAGGGCAGACAGTGACAGCTTGCACCATACCCTAACTAATCTCCATATCACAGAGGTTCTTGTCCTTTCATTGGGTCCTAAGAACGTTGAGATTCAAGGAAATTTTTTTTCGACAACTGGGCCAAATATGAAAGGAGCAATCCTGTCAAAATCAGCATTTGGCATGTCATCTTAAAATTTTTTTTGAAACCAAAATCGCACACCCCCCTTGGGGGAGGAAATGTAATAGACGACCACTACTCAATCATTCGACCTCATACAAACTAGGATGTGGGGGTATTCGAAAATATGGCAGAATGGTATCCACACTACAGGAGTCTTTCCCTTTGGGATAGGGGTCATGGGTTTTAACCACTGGCGCACACTGGGAGATCCGAGAAGTTCCAAGTCATCCTCCAAAAAAAAGACTTCATTTCATTGTGATAAAAGCTGTTGTAGCTTTTCAATACTCTAGTTTTATCCGGATACCAACTCGAGAGTGCAATAATTATCTTTTCCTTTAGGGGTGTTCGGGGCACGGGGGTATATTTGTCATACGTCAGAGGGAGGCAAACTAATCACAAATCGGTTTTTTTGCTAGATTTTTCCGCCTTTGACGTCAACTTCGGCCCCTCGTTTGGACACACTTTTTAAGCATAATTTTTAAAGGGTTTCAAAACAAAATGATGTTATAGACATCAAAGCAATTACCACATAGATCATATAAATGAAAAGGGTAAAGGGGGGGGTTTGTCGATTTTCATGTGCTACACGTCAGATTTTTTATGGCAGTTCAGGAAAGGGAGGGGGTTAAAAAGGGAATTTAAACAAATTTCAAAAAATGTGCGAAATTTGCAAGGATGTCCGTAGGTAAGGGGGGGATTGCCAAAGGGTTTTAAAGGGCGATTAGATCATTTTTTTGGGGATATCAGGGGGGGAAAATCCCGGGAAGGGGGGTTCTTAGACAAAAAGGGGTTTCATCCTGGAAAAGCGGGAGGGATTTTGGGGAAGGGGGGGGTGATGGGTGAACGGGGAAAGGGGGTGTGTGTAGGGGAACTATAAGGGGAAGGATGGGTGTTACAGTTACTTTTTAATTAAAGGGAATGGGAGCAAGAGATTGGTGGGTGGTGAGGCCTGTTTTTTTGGTATGATTTTTTAGTTTGAATGACTTGGAAGTTTAGCAGTGGAGTCGGTTAGGGAAAGGTCAAGAAACAAAAGGGTTTCCCCTATGGGGAAAAAGAAGGGGGGACAGATTTTTTAAGGGTGGAGAAGGGGTTATGGAAGGATAATGTAAAATGGGTAGGGCGTTTAGTTTGTTTTATGCGAGGAGTTGGGGGAGGAGGAAAAGGAGTAGGTGCAGGGAAAAGTAGTAAGGTTGGGGTGCGATTTTTGAATGGGAAAAAATTTGAGGAAGGTAAAGGGGAAAGTGGAAGTAGAAGAGACGCTGGGGAGATGTAGAAAAATCTTGGGAGAATGGTTAAAGGGTTAAAAGCAAAAAAAATGTGTAGAATCTAAGGTCAGTAGCACATGGGGTACAGTAAAGGTAGTGAAACGTATTGCGTTCGTATTAGTTGTATGTCAACTATCAAATTAAATATTGAGAAGGTTAAAAGGGGGTAAAGGATTTTATGAGTAAGGGGTTTTAAGGGAAAGGTTGGGGAAAGGGGATTAGATCAAGGAAGATATGCTTTTGGGCATTTTATGGAAGAACAACGGGTTAAAAAAGTAAAATGGGTTCTGTAAGGTTTTCGATAGGTTGGGAGGTCGGGGGAGGGGAAAGAAAAGGGACGGGCTGCATCAAAGGGGGGACACAAGAGGGGGAACTGAAAAGGGACATTCCCTGGGGAAACATATGGTGGATCAAATGTGAATCAGATGAGGTTATGGGTGTGGCCGTAAACAAACTGGCGAGAGCCGTCACCCAAATTTTGTTCCGATGAAAATGAGCTGACCAAAATTTTATTTTTACAGTATGTAAATTTATTAGTGCGAAGACTTGGGCCGAAAAAAATTTTATGGGGTTATACAAGAGGGTCTTAAAGGTGGTAGTAATCCTGGCTGGAATACGGGGAAAAAAACGGGGGTTGGTGTGTTGGGGACATAGCGGCTAGTCCTTTTAGGGTCGCTTTTTCCCTTTGGGCCGGGGAAACCAACATGGGGGGGCAAACCCCCCCAAAATCTGATAGTTTTGGGGCGGGGTGGATAGGTAAAATAATCATTCAAAACTTAGGGGACTGGGGTTTCAAGTGCACTGATTTTTAGAGGTTTTAATGAGTTAGGGGGAGTAAGTAAAAATAGGAGAGGAAAAAGGGAGTGAGATATATTTTTTAAGGCAAAAAGGGTACGACAATTCTGTAGAAAGGGAAATTTGGATTCGGGAGGGGGGGGTTTTTTGAAAGGGGCGATTTGGGAAACATTTTGGGGGAAAAAAAGGGGAGGGGGGCCCAGACCCAAATTTTTGGGAGTGAAAACCTCGTCGAATATTTCCTGCCGCTTTGCAAAAAGGGAGGCCAAAACATTAGGTGGGGCAGCCCCTAAATAAAAATAATAATATAAAATAAAATATATAAAATATATAAAATTATATTATATATATTTTAATAATTTAAAAAAATTATATAAAATTTATATATATTATATAATATATATTAATATTTTATTATTATTTAATATAATATATATATTATATATATATAAAATATATAAAATTTAATATATATTTTAAATATAATTAAATAAAAAAAACATTGAGAGCCCCCGGGGGGGGAAATTTGGGCACAAAAGCTTTGCCCCTGTGCAGAGCAGTGTCATCAATTAGACCATTTGGGGCCCCATAGAGAGCATCCGGTTCGAAGGGCCCTTTTTTTTTGGCGGAAATTCCTAGACCCCCAATTCTGAAACGGGCGGGGATAGTTGATATGGTCGCCAGTATACACTTTAAAAAGGGAAAAGGTCTTTCTATATTAATTTTGGGCAATATTCCCTGGGGGTCTTCCCAAATGCCTCTAAGGGTTGAGCACTGTACTGATTTGCCCCATTTGTGAGGGAAGTCTTCTCTACAATCTTACCAAAAATTGTCCTTGTTTGGGGGATGAAGAGAGTTGGGGCAGAGTAAGGGGGCCGGGGGGGGATTACAAAAATTAATTCCATTTGGTTAGTTAAACAGTATTCAAGATGTTTTTTAAGAGGGGTTTGTAGAAGGGGCGGGGGCCCTAATGGGGGAGGTAGTAAATGTTTGGGGGTAGTACTGTGATGATAAACAATAAGGGTTAAACTTTATCGTTGAGAAATTTAAAAAGTTATTACATGCATAATCGCTTTCTTTTCCCAAAAAAGAAATATTTTTTTCCCCTTTCATTTTCTCTTGCAGCAATAACTTTCACATTCACCTTTATTTCTTCATCTACCCCAAAAATGAAAAACTTTTGACTGTCTTTTCCTCAAAGCCAGAAATAGCATGAACCCTTTCACATAGGGAAAACCTCTCTCTCTCCTGGAGTAACTCTTGCTTGTATACATAAATGTTTTTTTTAATTTCCCTTTTTTTTTATTTTTTATTAATCTTTCGGGAAATTTTTAATGGTTAATGGTTTTAAAGGTTAAAAACAAGAAGAAATGTTTAACATCTAAAGGGAAATTTGCACATAGTTAAATTTTTGGGGGGGGGTGGTTGAGTTAGTGATTAGTTGTCTAAAGGGGCAAAGGAATTTGGGGAAAGGGGGAAAGGGGGTTTGGGTGGGTGGGGGGTAAAGGGTTTTGATTAATGAAGGATATGTATACGTTTGAGGAAAAAGAATAGGTTTTTTGGAAAGGGAGAAAAATGTGGGGTTTTTTAAAGGGATTTTGATAGGTTTGGGGGGTTTGGTTTAAGGGAGGATAAAATGGGGGAAAGCAGAGGTCCGGGGTTTTTTCAAAACGTGGGCACGATAATAGGATTTGGATTTGAAAAGGGGAAAATTTTCCAAAAAGGGGCAAGGGAATTGGTTTGGGAAAAAGGGGGGGTTTTGGGAAAAAGGTTTTTTTCTGATTGATAAGTAAAGGAGGGGACAAAAAGGGAAAGTTGGGGGTGGGGAAACAAAAATTTTTTTAATTTGGGGTATTGGGGGAAAAGTGGTTTTAAAAGGTTTTCTTGAAGGGATACAATAGATACTATAAAGGAAAGGATATACGAAAGGGAAAGGTTTTGTTTGGGGCGGAAAAAGGAATATTTTCCCAAAAAGGGTAGTTATACTTTACTGATCTTGAGGGGGGGGAAAAAAGTTAGAGGGTGGGGAAAAGGGCTGAGAGGTTTGAGATTTTGGGGGAAGGGTGGGGGTTGGGGGGTTCCACTAAGGGGGGGTTTTTAGGAGATAGGAAGGGGATACTTTTTGCAAAGGGATTTTCGTGTGTTTTCCCGAGGGAATTTGGGAAGGGGTTAAGGGGGATGGGTGGGAGGGAAAATGTGGGGGGGTTTTTTGGGGGTCGGGGGGGGGGGGCCTTGTTGGGGGTGGGGGGGGGGGGTTAGGAGGGTAGGGGGGGAGGGGGGTTATTTGTTTGGAGGAGGATGGGTATCACAGGGTTTTTGGAGTTGGGGGGAAAAGGAAACGGAGTTGTAAAGGGTTTTGGGGGTTGAGTGTCAGTTTCAAATTTGGGGAAAACTTGGGAATTTTTTTTTCAATGGTTTCTTCTTTCGAGTTGGGTTTTGGGGGTTTGGGGGATATAGGAATTTTTTTGTGAGGGGGGGAAGAGAGGAAATGGGGGTCTAAAACAAAGGAGTAAAGGAAGGTTTGGGGGGATGGGGTGGTGGGGAAGAGGGGTGGGGAAAGTTTTTTCTTTCTGTTTTCGGGGAGTGCGGGAGGGGGGAGGGGAAAGGGGGGGGGTTTGGTGGGTTTTAGATATCTGTAGTAGAGTTGGAGTGTCTTGGGTTTAGGATGGCAAAAGGTTTGACTGGGGAAGGTAGGAGGTAAAGGGGGGGGTTTTAGATGTAGGGGGGGGGGTTTAGGAGAATTAGTAGAATGACAGTATTACTGAGTAAGGAGTAAGAGAAAAACCCACGCGACGTGCTTCTTGTCGGCTTCACGTGTGTGAGTCCAAGTTTGAATCTGAGAGTTGCTACTCAGACTCAATTTTTAGGTGGGACACCCCTAAAAAAAAATTTAGGGGGGGCCGCCAATTGGGCCATGTGCGTGTTTGGCGGGGCAGTTAGATGGGGTAGGCCCGGGTTTGGGCACAAGTGGGACTGGCTGTGGAACGGCAATGTTTGGCGGGGTGCCCTAGAGCCAAAAATTTTGGCACTGACGTGGAGGAGGTTTTGGAGAACAGGGGGGGATTTCCCCCTATATAGACTTTAAAGGGAAGGTTTTGTCTAGGAAAGGTATTTTGGGCAGTTAGGGGGTTTTTTTCGTTTACCTCTGGGGGAATGGGACATTGTACTGACTTTTGCTCAAGTCTGGAGACAGGGAAGTAGGTCTTCTCCAAAATCTGACCATCTTTGTCATAGATTGGGAATTTGCTGGGGAGATTGAAACGCCCCGGTGCAAGTTTTGAGGTTGGAGGGGGTTCTGAAAGGATGGGGTACCTTTGGGGTCTTTTAGTTTTGAAATGCTAGCTTGGTTTTCGATGTTACTGTGCAAACAGCGGTCGGGTCGGTACGGAAAGAGATTTTCCTACTTTTTTTGGAGACATTTTTGGGAAAAGAAGGGTGTTGTCAGATGGGACTGTGGGGGGGACACGAAAAAAACGGTCCCTTTGGCTGTGCTGAAGAGGGATTAATATTGTTTTAGTGATAGGGGTGTCGAAGGGGGGGTGCTTTGGGTGGAGTAGTGTTTAGGGAGGTAGTGTTATGGGGAAAGGGGGGGCCCCAAAAAGGGCTGTAAAATATAAAAAAAATGGGGTGGTTAATGGGAGGTGGGGGGTGAGGGGGTTTGGGGGGGTTGCTGGGAGGGGAATGTTTCTTAAGGGTTTGGGTTTGGCCTGTATATAGGCATTGATGAGGGGGGAGTTGTTTCAGTGTTTGGGCCGTGGTCAAAGAGAGCCTGGGGTCAGGGAATCGGGTGGGTTTACATCTTGGGGATTTGATAAAGGGGCAAGCCCATTCCCCTAATGTGGGGTAAAAATTTTCATTGCGGCCATGTAAGCCTGGATTAGTTGGGGGATAAGAACCGTCCACCCCCCGGGTTCCCCCTTTAGGGATAAGGGCTAGGGAACTAAACAGGGGAATACCGTGCCCAGTCCCTCAGGCCGGTTTAGGATGGGACAAATAGCCTTTTATCCTTTCAGTGGCCTCACACTTAGGGGTGGATAGCGAGGGGTTTTTTGGGAAGGGACGAAACGAAAAAATGGGAAGGAAAAAATAAGACCATGCAAAATTTTTGAGTGGGGCTGGCCCCCCAAAGGGTTGGGAAGTTCCCCCATTGGGTCCCACTCCCCCTCCCAAGGGGCCCCCCACGACAACAACGGGGAAGGGGGTTGGGGGGGTCGGGGAAATTTTTAAAAAAATATTCCATAGAAGAAAATATTTTTTTTTTCTTACATGATATTTGTAAAAACCAGCGTATTTCGATTTAAAAAAATAAATAAATAAAATAAAAAAAACCTTTCAATCCCAAACAATACAGAATAATAATAAGAAAGCCAAAATGTACATTAAATTAAATTTGTGAATAAAAAAATTTCAAAAATGAAAAGGGTTTTTGGTCAAGTTAAGAAAATTTTTCCTTTTTTTCCAAGTCTGGTTTGAAGAAAATAATTACAGGACCTGTCCATTTACATTTAAGAGTTTAATTGGCACTAAATATTTTTCCTCTTCGGAAACAACTTCCTTTTTTTGAAAAACAAGCTCCTAAACACACTAATGGAAAAAGTTAAACCCCCAGGCTACTTAATCTGGGGATAGATACTTTCCACTAGGGGAACCCATCTTTTTGCAGTAACAATTTTATATAATGCAGTCAAAATTGGCCAATATTGTTATGACTTTGTACCCCATCTTTTTTTTCTTTAAATATTAATATAATTTATTTTTCATATTCTTATCTTTTTATTGCCAATCAAACTTTGACAATTTAAAATAAAAAAAAAAATACAAAAAATCACTGCAAATTTATTATTAATTTGAAAGGGTGACTACATCAACAGTAATTCCCAAAAACCAAACTTACATTTATAAAAATGAAGGAAAAAATTTTAAGGGAAGCAAAAAAACACTAAATTTTTGAAAATTAATTGTTTTTTCGGGTCCAAACTTTTGGTGTCGCAAAAAGGAGATTATCCCCTTTTGGGTAAAAAAAAATAATTTTTAAATGCAGTTTTCCATTGTAAAAATTTTACAGTATAAGCCAATACCAATATGAGGAATGTTGACAGAACTTTAAAGTACCTTTAAAGGGTTTTAAAAAACCTATAGTCTTTATTTTTACATGGAAAATTAAAGATCTGCCTTTACCAAAAAAATTTTTGAGATTTCACAAAAAAATTCGCCGCCTAACAATAAAAGTTCTTTTAAATTAAAACACATTAGGGTTAAAGTAAACCCAATCCCCGCCCGATTTATCCTCTGAACTTCCCCTTCTTTCCCCCCCTCTTCCTCTTCTTCGTCCCCTTTGCCCCTGATTCCTGTTTTAAAAATAAAAATTTTCAAAACCCTTTCAATAATAACGCAATAATTTGTTTAATACTTTATAAAAAAAAAAAAGAAAATTACACTTATAACACTTTGCAAACAAAAAAATAAAAGGGTCGTAACAGTAAACATCAACCCCCCCCCCCCCTATGTACACACAACAAATTCTTGCTACTTCAATTTTAAAATTCCTGAGGTCAGGATTTTTGACATGCTTGTCAAAAAAGCTATCCAGGTTTAGCAGTCTTACAATAAAAGTAGTAATAATAATTATAACATTGATAAAAATGACAATATGCTGATTAAACCACTGATTTAAAAGTTGGCAATTGATTGCTCCTGTGAGGAGGCCAAAGATGTGAGGGGCATGCACTGTGCCATAATTCCATAATGTCACCCACTTTCTAGGTTTAACCCAACCACCAGAAATTTATGCTTTGCCCCCTATATTTTTTGTGAATTTTCTTACATACAAATGGTTTCACATGTGCTCAGGTGGCAAAAAGTATCTTGACAATCCTGATTCCTTAAATTTGCAGTTTTTTTTTTTTTTTTTTTTTTTTTTTCAATACTGTTGTTACTGTTATTGATATTATGATTATTAAATAGTTATTAAAAACTTGGTAACATTTAAGACAATGAAATAATACAAAAGACCCTTACCAAAAGTCAAGGAAAAATGAGTAAAAAGGTGAGATAGGTAGGATTAATAGCTGACTCCTTGGTGACTAAGCACTTGTAGAGCCATTTAAGGGTAAATACAATAAATAAACTTACATTACAGTGGGCATGGTATGTATTCTTGCCATCCGTGCCAATTGTTTTTAAGGAGAACACAACAAAAATCTTATGATTCTTACCTTTTTTGGACTTCACTTCCTTCTTGGACTTCTTTTTAGGTGGCTTATCACTACCACTCTCCTCCTCACTGGACTCATGTCGATATACTCCTTAGATTGAATCACCACAGAGCCAGCCTTGGTTGGCGAGACTGACACCGATTTCTTGGGTGAACTGCTAGCCTTCTTGGACTTGCTGCGGGCGCTCCCCCCCCAGATGCCTTGTACTCCTTCATGGTGCCTCATATTCCTTTTGGCTTCTGCTGCTTTCTTTTCCCCATTCCTGTTGAGTGAATGGAAAAAAATTTCTTTCAATGTAATTTTCATCTCATCCCTTTTCAACATTATCAACAACCATCATGAAATGGGCAAATTTCTTCCTTTTCCATGGCAAAAACCAACAAGCAAATATAATAATAATAATAATAAAAAAAATATATTTTAATAAACAATTTTTTTCAAGTAAGTCTAACTAAAAAAATTTTTAAAAAAGCCCACCTTCCTGTCCTTGGCTCCCTCCATTTCTGCCCTGCCAGTTTAAAAAGTTCGGTGATTGAGATGCCTGGGTTCTCCTTTTTGATCTGCTCTCGGTGTTCATTCAGCCAGATGAAGAAAGGGCGAACTGGGCTCGTTTTGGTTTGTTTTCGTCCTTTTCCTTCTTCGTCGTTTCTTGCGTGGTTCTCTGACACTGTTTTCGCTTTAGGTTTCTGGAGAAAATTTGATATAAGTGGCAAAGAAAAATAATTGAGAAAATGAATAAAAGAAGACACAAAGAAAGCAATTATCTTACAAGATTTTTAATCTTCCCTTTTTATACCCCACACACAGACAAACTTTGGCTCTTTCTTCTCCTTCTTCTTCTTCTTTCCACTATCATCAGAATCTCCTGCATCTGAGTCATCACGGGTGTCTCCAGCATAGCTGTCATACCTGAAACAAACCATATTTTCACAATTTTTAACAATACCAGGACATGCCAAAATCCATGAATAAAGGAATCAATTAACCTGTTTCTGCTGGTCATGTGTATGCCATCATAACAAAACCGCTTGATCTGTTGGTTATGGCTATATGCTGGCAGCGTGCTAGATCGCTTCGAGCAGGAAGTTCCCACTCCCCCTGGATGGTTGATAGAAATCACTGGAGTCTATGACACCGAGGGATTAATAAAAACCCAATACATCTATAGAAAAGTACTTTCACATATTAAAATCAGTTTTAATTTCATTTTATGCGGACACTGCTTTTTTGCGTGTGAGGGAAAGTTCTTCAGTCCCTTGAAGTAAATAACTTTTATGAAAAAAATTCCAAAATTCGGACAGAAAGGGAAACCCTGTTTTTCTCCCTTTTCTACCTGTCATATCATCATTACTTTAAAGAATCTTGAATCTTGAAAGGATGAAGAAGAAGAAGAAGAAAAGAAAAAAAAAAAGAAAATTACTCCTCTGCCACATCACCCTTTCCTTCCTCTCCTGGTGCGAAGTCTCATCCTCCCCTGGATCCCCCATCGTCGTCGTCATCACGTTCCTTAGCCTCTTCACGAACACGTCGCATGTAGGGATCATTCTCATCTGCATCGCTGTCATCGAAGTCATCTTTCCTGCCACCCATTTCCTAATAAGGATTAAAAGAATTAGTATCTCTCCACTTTCCATATTTTAACAATTGATCAGGTTTCCGTTTAACCCATGGATCCAGTTGCTCCACAGCAATCACATGGCTCAAAATACAGGCATTAAAACTTATGTGTGCACGGCTCGTAGGCTTAGGAGAGCATGAACACTTGTGTGCAGTGACAAGACTCTATTGCCCCCCTTTACAATGTTATTTTTTCTTTTTTTTTGAATGTATAAGCATTTTTAGCTTTTTGGCCTTTTTCCCAATGTCTATATTTGTCATTTGATTTGCTTTATCCAGATGGTAATAGACTGCTTTCCTTGAACAGTTTCCCATATTATCTCTCTAGGTAGTCCATAATTAAATGCAAGAATAACAAGTAACATTTGTTATGCAATTTTTTTTAGTAATTTTCTATTTTCTGTAATAAAACTTTGTGCCACCAGTCACAAGAAGCCGGGAAAAGGATCTGCGCAGGGAAATGGGTCTTTCCTGAAGCCAGCGCTAAGTTCATGAACACTAGATTTACAGTTGTATATCAATAGAAATAATGGAAAAGCCCCTTTCTAATGCAAGAATTCAGCCTCCAAGAAGCTTGTGAACTGTGTAGTCTTTGTATCACACCGCATTCAGCTGAAACTCCCATGAGCAAGCGTGTCACCCTGGCGCAAAACCCAAAATTTTTCACATGATGGTATGTTCATGCCATCTGCCCTTCAAGCGTGATAGTCACGTCATCTGGATCAAAGGGGGTTAATCTTCCCACTTTCTGCTCCAGTTGCTCAGGCATTGTACAATACAGTCAGAAAGATGTAAAATAGGATAAATGGAAGGGAAAAGTTGGGAATTGTCTAACACTATTTTAAAAGTCCCAGAATTTTAAAAAATGGATTACTTTAAAAACAGTTCACATGTAAGTGATCTTATCTTAAGACAGGGGCCAATATGTACTTATGTTACCTCTTTAAAGTGCTTTTTCTCACTGGATGATAGTGGCTTACCCCCATCAATAAACATTCTCATATACCCAAATATAAGTCGATCCTGAATTTAACCAAGAATATCTCAAAAATAAATAAATAAATAAAAAAAAGCCTAATAGCAATATCATGCATGACATTTGAAAAATCACTTAGTTGATAAAAAGTGCAAATTCAAAAAAGAAAAGAAGGGGAAAAAAAATACTTTAGCACACTACAATATTCAAAAATTCAGTGCTGAATTTGAACACTAAATCACTGAATATTAAAACTGAAGAACTGATAAACAAGAGCACGAAGAAATTGCTTAAATATCATTTTCATACTTAACATGCCTAGAATATACCTAAGAAAGAGGTTGGCACATCAGTACATCTAAAGAGATCCCTTAACTAACGATGTTTCACTTGACTTTCAGGGGATGTACTAAATAGTATTGTATTCAGAATACTCACATGTCTAGAATATACTGAGAGAGAGGCAATATCGAAAAGAATGAGTGACATAGGAGCCAAAACAAGCCTCATCTCTTAGAGAAAAAAATGCTAACAACCTTCCTGCTCTCACGCTTACACTTAAATATTATCATTAAGGATTAAAGTTTTAGAATTTGGAACCTTTCCTTCCCACCTCAAGACACTTCTAGAAACAATCAGTAGGTCATTTTTAACCACTTCCTTACTGTCCCTGCCATACAGTGAAAGAACCCAAAACATGTTAATTCTATGACCAACTTCCACTGTGCTGGTCAATTAATCATAAAAATAAATCAAACTTAAGAGTTTATATAAACTACCTGTATCCCTAATTAATCTATTGGTAGAATAAAGATAACACTCAGGATACCAAAAGAGGAGAACTCTCTTACCTCTTTCCTCTGTTCTTGATTCGAGTTTCTTTTGGTTCACGTAGTCAAAGAGGCGTTTGTATTCTCCCTTTTCAATACTGCTGAAGGTTTTAATCACACCTTTTTTAACCTCAACCTGAGAACAAGGGAAACTATGTGAGCTTTTAATAACCAGTTTTTCATTAAATAATTATACAATATAAAATTGACAATAAAATGAATCTATATAAAACTTTAAGGGCATCTTCATTTCCTTCTTCTATTAACTTGATGTGATTTTAATTAAATGCTAACTTAGTACTTGAAATAACAAAAATATAACACAAATATGGCAAAAAACAAATATAAAATACAAGTTACAAAATACACAGCTCTATCAGTGCAATATAATCTCACCAAACATCAATTCCATACACTTTACTCACATGCTCAAGTATTCATTACAGCTTACCTCAAAATCAAAAGACCTTGTGGTGGACCCAGATCTGGCAAATTTAAACCCGAGATAATTTCATCAAATCTGATGTGAACGGGTGGTTTGTGTACGTAGATGAGGCCACGCCCCAGTGGGTATAGGTACCCAGCAGCACCCTTTGTAGGAAAAAACCAATGGCAGGTGTTCCTGAGTGGACTGTGAAAGAAAGTGAGGATAATGTGTGGCAAATGTTAGTTTGGGAGAAGAATTAAGAGTAAAGAGGAGCTGTAGATTTATCTTTATTTTTTTTATCTACTTCCTTTGAACTGAAAATAATAAAAAATAACTTACATATTTTTCTCCTCTTAGCTAATTCCAACCCACTTCCAACCTACGAACAAATCCCAGTACTTACCCAACGAAATTGCCAGGTGTGACGATCTTGCGGTTACAGAGACCTTGAAGATCTTACTGATAAGTTCAAACTGTGAACCTGTCATCTCTTTCTCCATGCGGCCCTCAACTTCTCCTGCAATTCCTCCCTAGGGGAAGAACCAAGGAATTAGATGCAGGAAGATACTGACAGACAATCTGTTACACAGAAATGCAATTCTGATCCACTTATCCTATATTCTTCAAGAAAAAATTATGCTTATCTAAAAAGTAACTAAAAAAAAACCTACTCTGTCAGAGGCAGCTCATTGTGTCACTATCATCGCCAGAGAAAAACAGAATCAGGTACGGGTAGCGTGTCTGACCCTGTTTAAAATGGGAGGGTCCAGGACCCCTGAGAGGATGTGATTAATCAAAGTGGAGAACTGAGAAGCTCTAAATGTGTGAACTGTAAAAATAAAAACAAAAAAAACACTCCCCAAAACAAAAGAAACATGGAGTTTGATTATTCTTCTTGCAACTTTTACATTTCCTAAATATAAACATTAACAGATAGCATACATGGTTATCCTTATAATCCTTATATAACATGCTTCATAACTCCTTAGAGGGCAAAAAATAAAAATAAAAAAAAATGAATATGTACAATCAATTTCCTAAGTGATACCATAAATCATATAAAGAAACTCCATATTGTTGTTAAAAAATTAAAATACTTTCTTTTTACTTTTGGTTTTACCCAAAACAACTAAGACTATAAATCAAAAAGTAGGTTTAACTGAGAAAAAAATATAATTTAAATTTTACTGTCATTAATAAATCACAAACTTTAAACAAACAACTCCCCTTTAACAGTAAAAAAGCATTGAGACAGGCTCCTACCACAAAGAATTGCTGCCGCTGATCCATGTGAGGTAGAAGAAACAGACGCAAGACAGTCTGGACTGGAATCTTGAAGTCAAACGTCTTACCGTGGAGTTGGATGAAGGAGGATAAACTTTGATGTCATATCGACCTCTGAAAGGGTAGAGAAGGGTATGTTACATAATGATTCTCAGGGGGGGGATGAAATAAAATAAAGGGTTCCCTACAATATCAAGTACAGAAAATATTAACTGTTCAAGAATACAACCACAGAGGAAAAACACAGGAAGGGCCAAGAACATATAAAATGATAATAGTGTGTATAAAAAATAATCTGCATAAAGTAAAGAAAAGGGCCCATAATCACAGTATACTTAAACAGCTAAGTGTATGAAAAAATATACAAATAAATAAATAAATAACAATGATAGTAACGCTAATGGTTTCTTTTCCCGGTAGGAAAAAATTATAGGCATTTTCTGCCTGAATATGCATGGTGACCTGTCCCCTTTTACCAGAGCACAAATTACTGAGAATATGGCATTACTGATGCATTCCTTTTTGGGATAATTTCAAAAAGAAAAAAAAAAAACTTTCCTTGATATTATCCGTCCTAAAACAAAGTGAATTTAGTAATAACAATTTCTTATCATGTGAATAACAAGTATCACATCCATACAGTAGCATAATACCAAATAGTTCACACTTTCTTTTCCTTAAAAACCCCTTCTTCTCCCTCAGTATCTGCAGTTGCAAAACCGAGCAAATCAAAACTAACAAAACCCACCGAGGAGTGAGACATTGGACCTCCCTGAAGATGGCCAGGCATCTCCTGTGGCTGTGATGACTGAGGCTTTTGGGCCCTGACTCGTTGTTGGAAGTTCTTACAGGGTCATCCCCAGCTAACTCAGAGGATGGGATGTGGAAGCGCATCTCCATTGGGTTGAGGGCTGCGTCATCATGTAGATGAAAAAAGGAAAAAATTTTGGGAATATTTAATGAACTATATATGGGAAAATAATTATTTTCCTTGTACTTTTCTTCTAAAATTTTCCCTTTCACAAGTCATTTTGAACACCAGCCCCCCAAAATACATGAATTAAAACCTCCACACTAAAATATTACAAACAATTTTTTGATCTAATACACAAAAACATAAAAAAAAATTCCCCCTTAAAATAAAGACAATCATGCTTTTACTCCCCCCCACAAAAATGCCCGCAAAGCCAAAAGGGGGAACTTAGGGTGACTATTCTTTCCTGGGGTAAAACCCTGAGGCTTTTAAAAATTTGGCACTTCAAAAGCAGGAGTTGCCCCCAAAGAGAGGCAAGCTCCTTCAAAACTAGCTGGCCTATTTCCACCCCTTACTGAAATTCCCTTTTCGACAGGTTTTTTGTAGGTGTTTTGAAAAATTTTTTCCCGTTTGGACTGCTCCAAAATTTTAAACAATACAAAATTGTAAAAGTATTATACGGAATTTCAAACCAGATTTTACATCCGTTCAAAGAGAAAAATTATGATAAACACAAATCACTACTATTGCTGCTCTATTATAATCCAAGGAGAAAATAATAATATACCCAAACCACCCTTTTATGAATTTCTTTTTCATTCAATAAAAAAGTCACCCCCCCCCTCCCAAACATAAAAAATGTCCAACTTACTGATTCCTTGAAACCCCCAAAAACCCATACAGACTCCATTGTCGTGAAGATGGGACCCCCTAGTACTGCAAGTCCTGCCCTTCAAACTTCAAAATCGAGCATTTAGTGTTTCCACTTTCCCGGTCTTGACATTTTTGTATGTGATTCCCCGGTCGCTGGCTTTAAACGCACGGGACCTGAGAGAAAATTTTAATTTTGTTTAAGGTTTTGTAAAACACAGACAAAAAAATTCAGTAAAAAACGATATATACCAATTTTTCTACTCACATAAACTCAATAATTTAAATTAAAAAAGTATTTTGCTAGAAAACAAGGAAACGAAACTAATATCCACATACAACCCTTTTTCCCTTTAACTCATCGACACAACACGGTTGAACACAAAATAACATGACAAAAAATGTCCCCTTAACCATTTTATTAATCACCCATTATCCACAGAAGTCAAATGAACCAAAAGCAATCAAAACAACAAAATTGGGCTATAAAAGTAATATAAATACCCAAGGATTCAATTCAGTAGTGGAAGAGTAATTTTCCCTTTAAAAATTTATTTTTTGGATAAAATTTTTTTATTTATATATATATATATATAATATATATAAATTTTTTTTATTTA
>NW_023661813.1:5000-12500 GCF_015228065.2 Penaeus monodon | reverse complement strand
GCGGGAATTTGAGGCGATGGAGTTGAGGGGGGGTTCCCCTTCAGAGGTGAGAAAAATGGTAGCAGCCGATCAGTGTGGGTGGGACACCTACTACTGGTCATGCCACGTGAGGTCACCCCTCCGGGGGTACCCATAGCCACCCCAACCCGACTTAGCCCTAGGTGTTGGGGTGACACGGTGATGGGTATTAGGGCATTGGACTAAAGCAGCTTTTGGCTTCAGTTCTTATTGCTATAACACCCCTATCAAGATAAAAATTTGATGTAAAAGAGGGTTTTTATCCAAATTTTCACGTAATCGATTTGGGCTATGAGTGCTGTGGGCCCCCAGGGTGGGGAGCTGACCCCGCAGTTGAATAGCCTCCTACTCGGGGACTTTGTGGGGCCCCAGAAAAGAGGATCTTGGTCCGGCTCTGGCTAGGAGACGCCCAATTTTTGTTAGCACCGAGGGGCCTCCAGAATGCGGGGTTTACCAGAGTGCCGATTCTGTGGCACCGACCATAGGCTGGGGGGTTACCCTGTGGGTAACTTAAAAAACTCCCATTCCCCAGTGGCCACCCAAAGGTGTTTCACCGGACAGACAAAGGGGAGGAGGGGGGTCCCCATGGGTTCCTAGGGCCCCGTCTTGCCCGATTCACGAATCGACACCTGACGGACCCTTTGCTCTGGGGAAAGTCTTCAAGGGGTAAACTTGAAACAGCTCAGAAGTCCAGGCGTACACCCGGGGGCAAGGCAGAATTCCTCTCCCTGGGGGACTTTAGAGGCCACTGAAGTTTCGCAAGGCCGGCTGAATGGGAATCAAGTTTGCGTCACCCCCTGGTGTGAAAGGGTTCCCGACACTGTGAGGGGGGAAAAAGGAACAGTTCATCAGGAATTTTGTGAGGGGGTTTAAAGGGCCATTTTTTGGTAATGACCTTTCCCCCCCCCCTCCCTCCCAAGCCCTGAGAAAAGGGAATGTAAGCCCTCCTCACAGAGACGCAGCGATCAGCGGTGGACGGATATCTGATCATTTTGTGCTGAGTTTTTTGAGAGTTGTACCAGGTAGACCCCCAACAGTTAGCTTGGATGCAAGAAGTCCTAGTCCCGGCCCGACTCACCCATCAGGGGGAACCTCCTCCCCCTAACAGGGGTTGGAGGCGATTTTCAAGTAAAGAGGGGGAAAGCTGCAGGCATATGGATACCCCTGCGAACGCTAAAGGCGGGGGGTAAACCCTAGGGCTGGGGGCCGCACACAGTTGACGCCTTTGGGCATTTCTGGTCCACCCCCTGACCTGCTGGGGGGCGTGGTATCCCTCTCGGAAGGGGAAAGGGGATCGTGCAACTCCCGTGGTTTACACTGTCAGATAAGGAAGGGTTCCCCCAATTCTTCTAAAATGGATCCGCAACCACAACGAGGCATCGGGAGGGAAGCGTGGGTTTACTCTGACAAGTCCACAATAGCCCGGGATACAGCGTTTGAGTAATGGGAACCCCGTCGTGAGTTGGTCGGGGTTGTTCAAAATACATCGACCTCAAGAAGGCCTTTGATGGTGACGGGAATCGATAGGGGATTTCCTGAGACTGGGGGGAATTTCCCGAACAGATTATGGCCAAAAAGAAACCCTTTATATGCAAAAAAGGCTGAAAAGGGTTGGGGGGGTCTGTGAACTTTTTCCCCTGTTAATTCGGGGGAGGAAAAGGCTGTGTCCTTGCCCCAAAAATTTTTAAACCGTAGGACTGGATAAGGCAGAGCTACTACCCAAAGTAGTGTGGGAAAACACTAGGCAATATCAAGGTCTCAGACCTTGATTTTTGCCGCGATGTTGCTATCCCATCGAGTCCCTTTAAGTCATGGGGCGGCCCTTTAGATTTAGAATGATGCGAAGCCCCTAGGGGCCAGGGTCTCCCGGACCAAGACCAAGATTTTAGGGTTTGGGGGCCCGTTAGGGGAACCCGTTGATATCCCTGCTTGCGGCGGGACATTGAATTTCAGAGAGTTTTACATACCTTGGTAGCGTAGTCCCTATCTCTGGGGTGTCAGACCAAAAAGTTGTAGACAGATTGGTCGGGAACAGGGGGCCATGAACCGTCAACAAGAGCATTTTGGGGATGCGGTAACTATGAGAAGGACCAAGCTGCGTGTCTTCAAGGCGATCTACCCTTTTTTCTAGGATGCAAACCCGGTCTATCCGTTCTTGGGGTCTCATATTTAGCCTTTTGTAGCAAGTCCCGCCGGATCATGGGGACAGTTTGAGGACCACGTGCCAACCGGGGGTTACCCGTGAGACTGCAGGGGCCGTTTCTTGCATAATCCCGGGTCGCCCCAATCAGGCACATGGGGCCCAACCGTCTCCCTGTGGGCGACCTTTCCCCTTTAGGTTTCTCTCTGGAGACAACCCGGGGGGGGGAGACCCGTAGGAGACCCCGGAGATCATGCTTGGCAGTCGACGAGACCTTTGCGAGGGAAATTTGAGATGGGCCGGGGGCCCGCCTGGAGATCGCCCGGGGATCCTCGTGGGGAAACGAAGGGGGATGCGGCCAAAGCGCCCCCGTCGGCGTTAGGGCCCCCTTTAGATGATGAGATGTGATGATGATATAATTATTATATATATAATATATATATATAAATTATATATATATATATATATATATTAAAAACACACAAACAAAAAATATATATAATAAATATAATAAATATATATATATAATAGTATCATATAAAAAAGAATATATAATAATTTTAAAATAAATATATATAAATATAATAAATAAAGCATGTAATATACACAATATTGGGGGGGGCGAATTAATTATATAAGAGTAATATAATATTATATAAAAAATGTAATAAGAAAGGAACAATAATATAATAATATATAAAAAAATATATAAATAGATATTATATAATAAGATAAAATGGATTATGTACACCAACACAATTATATAAATTAAAAATATAAATATAATATTAAAATATTAAAATATTATATAATGTATAATATATAGGAAAAAAAATTTTATATATATATATAGATATATATTTATATATATATATTAGGATATTTTATATATATATATATATATATAATGTATATTATATATATATATATAATATAATATATATATATATATATATTTCATATTATATATTATATATATTATAATATATAATATATATATATAATTTTATATATATTTATATATATATGTGGTGTGGGTGTGTATGTGGGGGAAAAGCACATATGAACACCGTAAAAATAGTGTACACGTGGGACGAAGGAATGAGAGATTATTCATTTATTTATTGAAATTTTTTGCCGCGTAAATCTAAGCTCATAGCGGCGATACAAGCGGGCCAAAGGAAAGGCCCGGGGGAAACCAGAACTTCGCAAATCTCAAGCAAGGCTATACAAAACATAGCGATAGGGGGGGCTTTTGGGCAGACATCAAAGGGCACACAGCATTAGCAAATATGTGGCACAAGGTAAATAGGCATTAACGATTTGGATAAGAGGACAGAAGGGGATGATGGGAGAAAAAAACGGAAAGAGGGAGAAAAGCTTTAAAATTTTTGAGGGGAAGGGGGCCCAAGGGGGATCCCTACATTTGGGGTCAGTCTCCCCCACCCCGGAAACCCCTCCCCCCCCCCCAGGCAAAAAAGAGCAAGGGACGGAGGGGGGGATAGCACGGACTCTTCATAAAACTACACAACAAACACACACCAACACATAAAAATATAATATTTTAAAATATAATTTAGGTGTGGTGGTGTGTTGTGTTGTTTTATGAAAATACCGGGATATCCTCCCCTCCCTCCTTGTTTTTTTGCCTGGGGAGGGGGGGAGGGGGTCTAGGGGGGGGGGGAGATGGGCCCAATGAGGGGTCACCCCCTTGGCCTAGCCCTTGCCTCAATAATTTCAAGTCTTCTCCCTCTTTTGTTTCTTTTCTCCATATCCCCTTCTGTCCCCTTTTCCAAATCGTTTAAAGCCTATTACCTTTTCGCCCCCAAATTTTCATAATGCTGTGGACCTTTGATGCTCACCAAAAAACCCCCCCCCATCGCTATGTTTGTTCGCCCTTTCTTTAGATTGGAAGTTCTGGCTTTGCCCCGGGGCCCTTTTATTTTGGCCCCCGGTTGTATACGCCGCTGAGAGCTTAGTGTTGACGCGGAGAAAATGTTCAATAAATAAAATGAATAATACCATCATTCCCTTCCCACACGAGTAACTTGTTGTACGGTGTTCAATGTCATTACACACAAAATTACACACACACACAAAACAAAATATAATAATAATAAATATAATTATAATATATTAATAATAATATAATAATTAGATATATTTTTATATATATATTAAAATTATATATATATATATATATGGGTTATATAATATATATATAATATTAATAGAAATTATAGATATAGAATATTATATATATATTAATATACATTATATATATAATTAAAAATTTATATATAATATATAATATATAATATAATATATAATGGTGGGGTTTTTTACAATATATACGCATATTATATAATATAATTAATATATATAATAATATATTATATAAATATATAATTATATATATAGATCCCAAAATATAATTAACATATATTATTAATAAATTTAAAATTAATATATAATATATATATATATACGCATCACCATAAATGGTATATATACAGCATATATTATAATATATATATATATAATAATATATATTTTATAAATATATATATATATATATATTTATATATATGTAATATATATTTTAAAATTTTAATATAATATATATTATATATATAGTGGTGTGGGTGTTATTATAATTTTAATATATAAAATATAATAATATTAAATATATATAAAAATTTTATATATCTCATCAATCTCATCATCATAAGGGGCTAAGCCGACGGGGGCGCATGGCCGCACCCACCCTTGCTTCCACACGAGGATCCCCGAGGCGG
The DNA here is from genome assembly GCF_015228065.2 of Penaeus monodon. Taxonomy (NCBI): domain Eukaryota; kingdom Metazoa; phylum Arthropoda; class Malacostraca; order Decapoda; family Penaeidae; genus Penaeus; species Penaeus monodon. Next base: position 7,544 of record NW_023661813.1, on the reverse strand, counting down.
TCCCCAGGAGGCCCGGCCCATCCAAATTCCTCGCGACAGGTCTCGCGAGCTGCCCAAGCCATATCCCTGGGTCTCCTACGGGGTCCCCTCCACCCGGGGTTTTCACAGGAGACAACCTAAAGGGGGCAGGTGTCCCAGGGAGAGATTTAGGGCCATGTAGTGGTTGGCGACCCCGGATTACAAGAACAGGTCCCATGCCAGTTCAGGGTGTAACCGCGGTTGGACCGGGCTGCAAACTGTCCCCCATGATCGGCGAAGGGATTGTACAAAAGCATCAATAGAGACTCCAAGCATGGATAGCCCGGTTTTGCATCCATAGAGAAAATGGTGTATCAAGGCCTTGAAGAACGCAGTTGGCCCTTTTCTGCATATTTACGACATCCCCAAATGTCTTTTTGACGAGTTCAGGGCTTGTTCCCAGACCAAGTCTACTAATTTTTGGTTGACAGCCAGAGAATGGACTACGCTCCCAAGGTATGTAAAACTTTTGAAACTTCAATGTCTCCCCGAAAGCAGGGATAGTCTGAAGGGGTTTCCCCTAACAGGCCCCAAAGTCCTGAATCTTGGTTTGGCCGGGAGCCCTCTGGGCCCTGGGGGCTTGCACTTGCTAAAGCATAAAGAGCCGCCCCAGTGACTTAAGGACTCAGATAGGATGCAACATCGTCGGCAAAGTCAAGGTCTGGGCCCTTGATATTGCCTAGTGTTGCTCCACACTGACTTGGCAGTACCCTTGCCATTATCCAGTCCAACAGTGGGAAAATTTTTGGTGCAAGGACCCCGCCTTGCCTCACCCCGAATTAACGGGGAAGAAGTTCGACAGCCCCCCACCACACTTTACAGCATTTTTAGTACTTGTATAAAGGTTGCTTTTAGGCCAATAATCTTGTCGGAATTCCCCGAGTTTTAAAAAACTCCCATATCGATCCCGAGCACCGAGCAAAGGCCTTCTTTAGGTCGAGTATGTTGCAAGCAACCCAGAAACCAACTCACGACGGCGTTCACAATTTTCTCGAAGCGCTAGTAACGGTCTATTGGGATTGTCAGGAGTAAATCCACACTGCTCCAGTCTCCGATGCCCAGTAGGTGGTTGCGGATCCCTTTCAGAAGAATGTGGGCAGAACCTTGCCTGGTATGTGGCAGTGTAATGCCACGGAGTTGCTACGATCCCTTTCCCCTTTCCAGAGAGGGATGACCCCCGCCCCTCAGCAGGTCAGGGGGAATGGTACCCGACTGCCAGTGGCAGTCAGGACTGGGCAGGCCCCCAGCCATAGGTCACCCCCCGCCCTTTTGCAGTTTAGCAGGGTATACTATGCCCGCAGCTTTCCCACCTTAGTTTAAAAGCCCTCCTAACCCCTGTTAGGGTAGGAGGTTCTTTGAGGGGAGCCCGGCACAGGACTAGGACATTGTTGCATCCAAGCTAAAGTTTGGGGTTACCGGTACAAAAAGCTCAAAAAAACTCAGCACAAAAATGATTGAGTGATCCGTCCATCCGCTGATCTGAGCAGCATCTGTGAGGAGGGGTACGTTCAGTTTTCCAGGGCTGGTAGGGAGGGAAAGGTCATTTACCCAAAAAATGGCCTTTAACCTCCCAGCAAGATTCCTGATGAACTGTTCCTTTTCCCCCCTTTAGCAGTGTGGGAAACCCTTTCACACCCTGGAAAGGGCGCAAGATTTATTTCCCCTTAGCCGAGCCTTGCGAGACACTTTAGTGGGCTCAAAGTTCCAGGAGTGGGGTTCTGCCTTGCCCCCGGGTGACGCCACGGATTCTGAGCTGCTTAAGGGTACGCACTTGAAGAGTTCCACAGAGCAACTGGGCCGTCAGGTTGTCGGTTCTGTGAAAGGGCAGAGTGCCATAGTGAACCCATGGGGACACCCTCCCCCCTTGTCTGTCAGGTGAAAAAACCTTTTGGGTTGCCCCGGAGGAATGGGGAGTTTTTAAGTGGACCCAAGGGTAACCCCAAAACCCGCCTAGGTCGGGGCCACAAACTCGGCCTTGGGGAAACCCGCAGTTTGGAGGATCCCCACTGTGCTAAAAAGAAGGTGATCTCCTAGCGAGCCAGGAGCCCGAGATCCCCATTTTCGGGACCTCAAAGTCCCCGAGTAGGAGGCTATTCACCGCTGGGTAGCTCCCCAGCCATGGGGGGGAAGACATCTCAAGCCAATCGATTACAGAGGGAAGTTTGGCATAGAACGCCTCTTTTACATCAATTTTTTTATACGTTTATAGGGGTGTATATAGCAATAAGAGACAGAAGCCAAGTGCTTCAGTTCAAGCCATAATGTCATCAACCCGGGTCACCCCAACACTAGGGGTGAAGGGCTGGAGATGGCTATGGCTACACCCGGAGGGGGACCATCACTGTGGCATGACCAAATAGGTGTACCCCCCAATGACGTGCGCTACCAGGTCTTTCACCTCTGAGGGGCAGCCACCTCAACCCCAGCGCTCAATTTCCCCCGAAGCAGAGGTAACCGCCCCATTCGCGAAGGACTGGGGTTTCCAAACGCTACCTGGAAAGCCGCCCACACCGACACAACCCCCAA
>NW_023661812.1:0-16996 GCF_015228065.2 Penaeus monodon | reverse complement strand
AAAAAACTTAAAAATGGAGAAAAAAGCTACAATAGAAATCAATAGAATATAAAAAAATTATTAGCAAAAGCTAGACTTATAATAAGAAGAACAAAAAAGGAATCATAGGAAAAGTTCTGTACTACAATAGATTTTAAAACTCCACCAAGAAAGATATGGAATTTTCTAAAGAAACTAACAGGAAAAACAACTTCAATGGAATATCCACTAATAGAAAATGACTTGCCAATAACAAATATTACACAAAAAACTAGAAAAATTCAAAAATGAAAACCGTAAGTAAAAAAGCCCAAAAAAACTGCTGTCGGCCCCTAGAAAAAGAAAGACTATTTAATTTAGGAAATAAATGAAATAGATAAAGAAATATCCCTACTGGAATTAAAAACAGCAATCAAGAATGTCAAAAACAACAAAGCATCTGGACCAGATGAAATTACATATGAATTTTACAAAAATATTCCAAACATTATACTAGAGTCAATATTAATCAATTTTAACTCATACTGGTCCAAAGGAGAATATCCAGACTCATTAAAAAATGTACTGATAAATCCAATAATAAAACTGGGTAAAAACCCATCAGAAGCAAACTCTTATAGATTTATTAGTAGAATTTCATGTATTGGGAAGATATTCGAAAATATTATAACAAAAAGATTAACATGGTGGCTAGAACATAACAACAAGTTAGATAAAGACTTAACAGGTTTCAGACCTAATAGAAAAACTACTGATGCTTTACATATAATAGACCATAAATAAAGCTTTCATAGAAAAAAATACATCATGCTAGCATGTATCGATTTAGAAAAAGCTTTTGACACAGTCAATCATGAAGCATTACTAACAAAAATGTCAAAACTAGGAATTATAGGCAAACCTCTAAAATGGATTAAAAAAAAAAAAAAAAAAGTTAGATAAAAGAACATTCAAATAAAAATTGGAAATCTAACATCAGAAAATGGTACAACACAAAGTGGCGTACCTCAAGGTTCACCAATAAGTCCAGTTCTATGAATATATTGCTAAATGACCTAAAAATTATCAAAAGAAATTGAGAAAAATAATATACGCAGATGACATAAACTCTACTAACAAGTAACAAAAAACCTATTAGAAGCTTCCAATAAAATATAAGTAGAATTACAAAAACTAAAATGGGCCAATAATTGCGATTTGAAAATAAACTTCACAAAAAGTAAAATTAATGTGCTTCTCAAAACAAAAAGATAAACCAATACCAATAATAAGAATAGATAACACAGAACTAAAATATACTCAAAGTCACAAAATTCTTGGCTTAACATTAGATGCACCCAAACTAAAATGGAAAACAGATATTCTAAGTAGAATGAATATAATGAAAAAACTAACTTCAATAAACTGGGGAGCAAACAGAGAAACATTATTAAATTTTTATAAAATATACATAAACCAAAATAGAATACGGACATAACAATCTATGGAGCAGCAAAAGAAACAGAATTAAGAAAACTAGAAATCTTACAAAATCAAGTACTAACCTAACCTAAGACTGGCAACTGGATGTCTTAGACGAACTGCAATCATAGCTCTACAAGCATTAACAAATGTTCCACCTTTAAAAAATAGAATAAAAGAACTTGAATGTATAAAATTAACAAAAATACTAAATAAACCTAATACAACACCAGTTAAGCAACAAATGATAAAATGCATAAAAGAATATAATCCTCAAAGAGACAAAAGCATCACTAGTAACTGAGCTACAGAAACAAGAACAAATCCTAAATCTAGACGTAACTCCAAACGTGATATCAAATAATCCCCAATACCCCCATGGCATGATATCTCAGAGAGTATACAAACAAACTTTATGGACAAACATAACAAGAAATACTCCTCAAATCACCATTCAAAATCAATATCAGGAGTTAATAAACATTAACTATAAAAACTTTAAAAGAATTTTTTCTGAATGCTCAAAATTAATAGAACCACAATCAACATCAGCAGCATTTACATCCAGAATAAAAACAATAACTATTTGGAAACTACCTCCTAAAATAGAAATCACTCATGCAGAATTATTTGCCATAAAACAAGGATTAAATTATGCAATAAACAACAAATGACTAATACAGTAATATTAACAGACTCGCAATCATCAATACAAACTAATTCAAAAAACCCAAAACCACTAAGCTACAAAACAGATTGTATATGAAATACAAAAACAAATATACTTTCTCTCAACACACAAACAAAGATTATGGTCAGTGGATTCCATCACATAAAAATATAAAGAGAAATGAAATTGCTGATTTAGCTGCTAAGAAAGCCCATGAAATAAATGATCCCATACCACAAGACCCAAATTGTGTCATAAAAGAAATCAAATTTATAAATACCAAACAATGGGAATCAAATTTAAAGAGAATATTAAAAACAAAAAATTATCTCATCAAAGATAACATCCGAAAACCATGGACCAGAGCCAAGAACAGAAAACTAGACACAGCATGGACATGACTTATAACCAAACACTAAGACTAAAAACACTTTACAGAATGAAAATGGAAAATGACCTTCTGTACATGGTGCAAGAACCAAGAAGAAACTTATAGAACATATGTTATTACATTGCCCAAGATCACTCGCACAGAACAAAACTAAAACAGGCATTAAGATGAGTCAACATAAAAGACATTGATATAAAACTTTTGATGGTGCAGATCAACCATCTATAACAAAGTACTACAAGAAACAAGAAGCCAAGAAAAAAGAGGATCCAGGGGATATAGACAGCAACAGCTAGAACCCTAAAACAAGAAAGAAGAAGAAACATACTCCATAACACTAGAAATATCATAAAAGAAATTAAAACAAAACAGTCAAAAGAATGGGAAATAACATTCTAAAACACAAAAAGACTACTTGATAAAAAAACAACCAACCACAACCGTGGACAAGATAAAAAAAAATAGGAAGTTAGATGTATGCATAACAAGAATTTTAACAAAAATATACAAGACTAAAACAACACTTACATAGACTAAAACTTGAAAATGACCCTACATGCTGATGGTGCAGACAAGAAGAAGAAACAACTGAACATCTGATATTACAGGTGTAAAGATTCAACTCCTTACAGAACTTATTTTACTAGATGCCCTAAGAAAGTAAAAATCAAAATCCTAACCAAATCTTCTAATTACAATCTCAGATCTACCACCAACTAAAAGGTACTACCACAATTTAGTCTATTTGTTAATACTTTCAAACAATTTCCCCAATACATGATTTCTACTAAAATATTTGTACGATTTTTTATCTGATTGGGTTTCTTCCCTGGCTTATATATTGGATTACTAACGAATTCTTTAGTTCCTTAGGATATTTCCTTTTAGCCAGTAAAATTAATAAAAAATAAACGAAGAGCCTACAGGATTCAGCCCAAAAACAGCTAAACCCATAGATGCTCTACAAATAATAGACTACCAAATTCAACAAAGCTTTGCAGAAAAAAATTAGCTCTAATGGGCATGCCAAAGATCTGGAAAAAGCTTTGACTCAGAAATCATGAAGCAATAATAAAAAAAAGCAGAAAAAATTTGGGAAATTTACAGGAGCCCCACTAAAGTGGATCAGGGGACTTCCTAAAAAACGGGAACTACCAAATAGTCATAGGTAATAAAAAAATCATCAGAAGAAAACATACAAACATAATGACAACAGATTAACACAACAGAAGAATTTAAAAAAGTAATATATGCAGATGACTTACACAATTAGAGCAATTAATAATAATTTTGCAGAGGCGAAAAAATACACTAGAATTTGGGTTAAAACAAATAATAGAAGGGCGACAAATGGGAATTAAACAATAAATCTGACAAAAAGTAAAACTCATGTGCTTTACAAAAAACAAAATAAGACAAATACCAAGATGCAAAATAGATAACAACGTACTTAAATTCACAAACTAACCACACAAATCCTTGGTCCAGAATTTGATGCTCCCAAAAGTAACTTGGAAAAACCACATTAATAATCAAAAAGATAAAATTGCTCAAAAGGATAAACTTAATGAAAAAATATCTTCAACAACATGGGGAGCAAAAAGAAAACCAAAATTTAAAATTATGATATTTATATAAACCCAAATAGAATATGGTATCTCATTCTTGGTACAGCCAATAACACAGAATGAAAAAAATAGAAATAATACAAAACCAATGCCCTAAGAATAGCTACAGCTGCTTAAAAACCACCCAAATATTAGCATTATACGTTCACAAATAAAATGCCATGAAAACAAACACAAAAGAAATGGAGTGTAGGGCAAATGAGGGAAAATACTAGAAAAAAAGAGAACAACCAAATGAAAAGAAATGTAACAGAAAAATATAGAAGAATATAACCCTCAGAAAGATAAGAGAGGCTTAGTACACAGAGTAATAGAAAACTTGCGTACAAATAACAATCAAAACAAAAACAATTACCAAACAAAACACCTTTTCCACCAGGGTTTTTGATATTACATAAAACATAGAAACTAATTTCATAGATAAATCTAACAAAAATATCCCAGAACAAATAACTAAGAGTCAATTTTTAAAAGAGGGAAAAAACACAAGAATTTCAATTAAAAAAAAAAAAATACAGAACTGCTAAAAATTTAAAAACAAAAAAGCAACCTCGCAGCCATTTATATCCAAGATAAAAAAAAAAAAAACAATATGGAAATTACCTGATGAAACAGAAATAAAGAGGCAGAACTTTTAGAAAATAAAACAAGGAATTACCTATATCCAGGACAAACAGATTAGTAACATCAGTAATATTCTCAGATTCGAAGTCAGCCTTACAACAAACATCAAACTTAAAACCCAAAAGCTATAAAACACATCAATTTGAAATTACAGGCAATGATATTATACACTTAACAATCCAAAAACAGACACTAAAAATACAGTGGGATACCAGCACACAAAAAACATAAGAGGAAACGAAATAGCTGATCAAGTAGAAAAAAAAGCGCATAACATAAAAAAATCCAAACCCATATATGAGGACAAAGAAAAAAGATAAAAAAAGTAAGAATAAAATACTTTAAAAAATGGGAATACACAATTAATACAATCCTAAACACAAAAAATTACCTTCTGAAAAAACACGGATCCCCAACCATGGACAAGATCAAAAAAACGAAAAACTAGATGTTTGGCAAAAACCAGACTCAAAACAACACATACAACATTGAACCAATATCTAAAACAAAGTAAAAAAAAATAAATTACCCAAAACATGTAGATTGGTGTCATCATCAAGAAAATATAGAACATATAATATTACAAGTCCAAGAATTTCACTCTACAGAACAGAGCTAATGGAAGCACTGAAAAGAATCAAAAAAATTAATCTAATAATAGGATTTATTGTTCACAGGTCCCTGATCTCTAACCAAATAAAGAAGTACTACATTTTAAGACACGCCAAAAATATTCTTGCAGAAAAACAAAAACTAATAGAAATAATATAAGAAGAAGAAAGACATAGATCTAAGGGATATAGACTATACTATAGTCTAAAAACCCTATAAAAAAAGAAGAAAGGTACTACATTTTGAGACACATGAAAAATTATTCTACAGCGAACAAAGATAATTGACTACATATAAACTACAAAGAAAATCAGAAGAAAAAAGATCCAGGGGATATAGACAATAATATAGTCTAAAACCCTATAAAAGAAGAAGATTAAGCATACAACAGCTAAGAAATACAAACATATTAAGACCCTGAAGCTTCTCCTACAAAGAATGAAAATAATAGATATAATTTTAAAAACTCCAACCAAAGAAGAATCAAGAAACATAAGATAAAGGGAAATAAGGGACTTTAAGCTGACTGTCTGCCCTGGACCCCTCTCCCCCACCTGCGCCTACCCTTAACTAATGCCCGAGGAGGAGCAGCCCCGGAAACGCTGCAACGGTCCAGGGCTGCTCTTTGGGCCCAAAGGCCAACGAGGAGCCTCGTCCACACTCCATGGGTTTAAAAACGGTGACGCCAATTTCAGACTCGCAAATGCAACACAAATACTGTAAAAGCTGCTCTGATCTAATCCTCGCTGCCGCACTCCAGCAGAAAGGGCACTTTGGCATCGAGTTCGAGTGCCTGGCTGGCACCTCAGACGCTCATCATCACCTTTCCACCTTCATGCTGGCCCTGCGCCTCCGGCCCCGCAGGCTCGGGCTCCCATGGGGCCCCTGCGAGCCCGAGGAGGAGGACGTCGCTCGAGCGGAGGCCGAAGCGACGAGGGCGCGAGGCTCGTGGGAAGGACGGAGCAATTACTTTATTCCTTGCCAGAAAGACATTCTTTTTTCGTAAATATTTAAGTAATTGAATTCAAATTAACATGATTTTAAAGATAATCTAAATAACCAAAAACATTTTTTATTAGAAAGGAGAGAAAAAGGGTTTTATCTTTAATTTCTAATTATTATTAGTGACATTTAAAAGCCACTAACATCATTCCAGCATAAAGTAGGACGATTTACAACCATATCCTGGTTACATAAAGATAAAAGAAAACGGAACCATAAAAAATGTATCGGTCAATAGAGGAAAATATGTAATATACGTAATTGATATGAGTGAACGTAAGTCAGAGTACACGGTCTTACGACATACTGTCCTTAAAATTCATTTTGGGGTACGTTCGCCGAAAACATGTCACTTTGACGAGCACGATTGCGGGGGACGATAGATAGAAATAATAAACGTGGGGTGTGTGTGTGGTTGGGGTGTGTGTGTGTGTGGGGTGTGTGTGTGTGTGTGTGTGGTGTGTGTGTGTGTGTGTTGTGTGTGTGGGGCATATAGATCAATATATAAACACAGATAGATACATAAATAGATAGAATAATAAATAGGTAGATGTGCACACACACACCCTAGACCATATGTATGTGTGTTTGTGTGTATGCGTGTGTTTTAGTACATAAATGTACATAAGTATATCATATATGAATTGACTGCATGCAAATATATATATATATATATATAATATATATATATATAAAAATTATATATATATAAAATATTGTTACGCTGATCCCCTCTCCTCTCTGCCACCAACACAAGGCAGGTAGGCAGGACGGCGTGCTATCCACAGGGTCGTAAAACACTGAAAAAGCTCCAAGAGGCACCGAGCACCACAGTTCCAGAACACAGGGGGAAAACACCAAGTGGCGAGGCGGGGCAGGGAAATAATACAAAAATGACAGTATTCCTTATTTACACAATTTATTTTCCCGTACAATTTTCTATGGGGCACAATACGGGTGGAAATCACATGTCACACTGCAGGATACAGCTTATAACAAGGCAACACAAAGTTTTATCAGGTCACAAGGGCACACACAGGTCTTCACAGGAGCAGCACCCAACTGCCTCTCCGGCTTGTTCCTCGCTCCTCCGCTCACAGCCAGCTGCGTCATGTTTGCCCAGGTCCCTTTTCTTTGTTAAAAAATGTTTCGCAGAGACAAAGACCCACTGGGCTAGCACTATCCCCCCCTATCAAGCAGACGACCCGTCTGCTCTGACAATAACCTAAAACATGAAACAAAAATACAGAAAATTTAAATAAAATTAGTCCTCAGGAAAAAAAACCAAAATTCTTTCAAACGAAAGTAACCGTAATTTGAAAATCAGTTTCAAAACAAAAAAAATCTTTCATCCAGCCTGGCTTTTCGCTCTCGCTGGGTCGCTTGGAGGGGGTGTGGGCGGCGGAAATTTGGCAGTGGCACCCAGAGGGGTATCTCCTGCTCCAAGAACTGGCTCATGGTCACCACTGACGTCTGTTGCATCGCCCTCACCGTCCAAATGCTCGTCCTCATTTCGGTCAGCGTCTGCCACGTCCTCATCGCCGCTACTGGGGCTAACGTCATCTTTTTCACCATGGCCCCAGGAGTAGCTTCCTGGCCCCTGGTAAACGGCACAACCGGTCCACGGGACAAAGACGGTCGTTTTCAGCCCTCTGCGAATTCGATAGGTGATATCCCGGAAAGGGCCGCTAAACCCCTGTGTATGGGCCCTTCCCAGGGGTTGTAGCTGGTGAGAGACCTCGCTTCCGACGGCGGTGTTATGTAGCCACACTCTGTCACCTATGTTGTACCTCACTTCCCTCATGCGCCGGTCAAGGTCTCCCTTTATGGCATGGCCAGCTACCTTGAGCTTTCCACGCAGTCGTCGGTTGGGACCTCCGCCAGGTTAGCCCGGGGCTCCGGTGCGCCAAGTCCCGAGGAAGTCAGGCAACGGCCCCACACCAACCAACTCCTTTCTCCCCGACGACTCTTCTGGATGCTCCCACTTCTTCACAAGTTCCCAGCTTTGCACCAGCTGGCACCATCTGGGCCTTATCGGAGAATTTTTGTACCAACACTGTAACTAACCCCTCCCCTGCCAAACCCAAGGCCCGCCCAACTGCTAAGCCATCAGCCAGCTGCAGGTTTTGAATGGGCTCCATGTGGCCCTCTACTCCACGCATCACTCTTGACAGTCGACACCGGATTCTAGACTCTGTCTGGGGCAAGGTGCAGTCGCTCAGCCGTAAAATACCCCCTGCACTCCCCAAACCCCTTTGGAAAACAAGGGCACCTCTTCACCGTGCCCCTCACCAGCTTCCATCCAAGGTCGACACACGCCTTACTCTGCGTCAGGTAGTCAAGGCCCGGCGAACAGTGCTCATCCAGATCGGCCACATACACCGGCAGCCGATGCACCCTGCTGCCCCCGCCAATACGAGCCTCCACTGGTCCCTTGAGCTGCACACAATGCCCCGTGACAACCACACAATCTCGTGGTGCATCTGGAAGTCGCATTTGTGGCCAACATATCAAAGGGCCGCACTAGGGTCTTCTTTGCCCCAGTGTCCACTGTCAGGCAGCATGGCTTCCCATTTTACTGAGCCCTCCACCTGCATCGTGTGGTTATGGCAGCTTACCCAAGTCGGGCCCCGGGGAAAAACCCAGGACGGGTGGGTTTCGGCCCCCTTCTCCAGCCCGTCCGAGTTTTCCGCCTGTACCACTTCCTTAGCCTTAAGGACATGCACTCGGATGGGTGACCATACCTGCCACAGTCCTTGCGGCATGCTGGAAGGCATCAAAATCCGTCCAGTTTGAGAGGAAGTGTTCTCCGCTCCTCCGGACACCGACTACGTCTGTGCCCTTCCTCACCGCAGCCCCAACACAAGCCTTGGAAAGTGCTCAGGCTCACCTTCCTCAATGCTATCTTCTCCACTTTAGCTTTCCGGCCCCGGAGGTCATGGCGGGGCTGAGCAGCTGGCCCTAGGCCACTGGTTGTCTTCAGGAAGGCCTCGAACTCCAAGGCCCTCGCCAGCGCCACCTGCAGGTCCTCAGGGTGTGCCTGCTTGACGTAGATTTGCAGCTGCTGGTCCTGCAAAGCGTCAACAAAGAAATCACGGGTCAGGACCACAATCATCTCTTCCGCAGCCGCAGGGTACGACCTCCTTACCAGTGCCTCCACATCCTGCGCCAGCTGGGACAGTGTCTCGCCACGCTCACGAGTCCGCTTCTTCAAGCGCGCCCGATATACCTCGGGCTGATGGTGGTGCCCGAAACGGCTTCTCAAAGCCTCCACCACGCTGTGGGGAAGAGGCAATGTGGGATGCCGGCAGATGCCCCAACACTTCCAACGCGGGGCCCCTTAGCGCTGTTTCCAGCTGCAGGGCCTTCTCTTCCTGGCTCCAGCCCTGGGCAGATGCCAGCATTTTTAAAATTGGGCAAACATATGCTCCCAGGCCACCTTCCCCTGGTATCAGTGGTTTACGCCTCACAGAATGTCTGGAGGCCGAGGGGCTGTGGGGTGGAAACGCGTGCCGTGAACTAACACGCCCGGGGGGAAGGAATGGGGTGAGGGAGGCCAATGAGGCGGGTTGACTGGGTCCGAGTTTGCCGCCACCTATACCCAAGGGAGCGGTACCGATGGGTCCCCAGCCTTCTACAGCACCACTGGCTCCGACACGACGTTGCGAGGCCCGGGGGTTTCTGCCACGGACCCCAGGCAGACCCAGTAAATCTGACACTCTGGCATTTTGTTGCCAGAACCTCGTCTGCCTTCTTTGCTTGCAACGTTAGTACCTCGTGACGCCCCCTTTTCCCCCTTCACTTCCTCCCTAGGCCCTGAACCCCGCCCTTTTAGAGTCTGCACCTCCTCCATCAGTTCACTCTTCACGCTGTTGCGGCCTTGTCGGTGTACTGCTGAGTTTTCCCTTTCACAGAGCAAGATTGCTCTGTAGCACCTCAAACAAGTTTGGGAGAAATGTTCCTTGCCTTCCTTGCCGCATTCGACGAGATGGTTGCGCCTGCTCGTGTGCCCTCTGTGCCTGCCCCTTCTGCCCTTTGTGCCATTTCCTCCCCCATACCGGCCAGCATGGCAATGATCAGGTCCATCTGGCTCGGCTTCACCTCACTCGTGCCTGCCTCAGTCATAGCCTCCTCTCCCTCATGGGCTGCCGCCATTTTTGGACGACAGATAAATCGGCGTGTCTCACTGATCAAATACACAAATCCCACTCCTGACACCATTTTACGCCGCCCCCTCGTCTCTCTGCCACTAACACAAGGCAGGCTAGGCAGACGGCGTGCTATACACAGGGTCGTGAAACACTGAACAGCTCCAAGAGGCACCGAGCACCACAGCGTCCCAGAACACCACGAGAGGAAACGCCAAGTGGCGAGGCAGGGCACGAAATAAACACAAAATGACAGTCTTTCTTTTATTTACACAAGTTATTTAACCGTACAATTTTCTATAGGCACAATACAGGGGGGACACCAGCATGTCACACTGCACGATACAGCTTATAACAGGGCAACACAAAATATCAGGTCACAACGGCACACACGAGGTCTTCACAGGAGCAGCACCCAACAGCGTCTCTCTGGGTTTTTCCTCCGCTCACAGCCAGCTGCGTTCAGTTTGCCCAGGTTCCCTTCATGTTAACACATGCCCAGGTCATCCTTTTCATGTTAACACATGTTTCGCACAGAGACAAAGACCCACTGGCGTAGCATTATCATCATTATTATCTCCATTATTATCATATATTATCATCAGTTGGTAGTGGTGGTGCTGGTTGTGGTATGATTATAATTATTACTATCAACCTAATATTTGCGAAAATTATCATTTTACTCGAAAAAAGGTCTTTTTCTCCGAAAAGTCTATATTTCGCAAGATTTAGCCGTTTTTTTTCGTTTTTCGGTTTCTTACTTTACCTCTTTTAATTATAAATGGACACTATTATTGTTATTACCATCATAATTATTATCATTATCATCATTTTTGTCGTCATATAATAAAAATGGCGATAATGGTAAGGTTATAAAAGCAATGCCATTGTAATAATAATAACAATAAGAACATTGCGAAGCTATAATAAGAATCTTCAATATAGAAAAAAAATCCTGCATAAACAGCAAAACAAACAAAAGGATTATTTGTAAGACAGTATGAGATCACTCTATAAGACCATAATTCTGTACAAATGATAGAAAGTCCACGCATTTATCAAGCCAGTTTTCATTAGTCAATCGAGTTGCAGTACACACCGTGACCTCATACGGAGAGGTCGTGTGGTGCCCGTGCTCCGGTGCCCTCGTCCCTTACACACGAACCTCTTGCGTCATATACAAAAAAATTGTACAAGGAAATTTATGAAATTTGGTGCTCATATAATCCGCAAGTCAGTGACATGACAATAGTGATGTTCAATAGTTAGATTGTACGAGAATTTGAAATTAAATCCTTACCGATGCCAAGTACTGCTGTGGTAACCGTTGGAGGTGAGTGCCCCGTTGTCCCGAGCGCTATATATCACCTGTCACGAGGCGGGCGAGCCGGGTGCGGTTTGCCCCCACGATGGGGGGAAACCGCAATGTAAACACTGAGGGGGAGGACGCGGAGGATAACTGTCCCACCCCTCCCGCGGCTGAAGAATGCGCTTCATCCTGTAGTTCAGTGGATGTCCCACTGAATCCATTGCCATGCAACAGGCATGCACTGAAGGTGATCCTGAAGGAGGAAGTGACGGCTTCATCATTAGTGAAGTCGAAAGCAAGAAAAAAGAAAGCCTGACAATGCCAGTAAGACACCACTGGCACAAAGAAGAATTACGTCCGCCTCGCCTTCCCTGAAGGCACAACGAAATCGAAAAAAATGAAATGCGCGCAGGACTCGGCAACGACCCTCCGGCCCTGGGGGCACCCCCCTCGACCTTGTGCGAGGAGACCACTCTCTCCTCACTGTATGTGTATGTCGCTCGCTCGCAGCAGAAATACATTGACGAACTATTAAAGGATCAATTGGAGGTATTACCTTCAAACTATGTGATACCGCAAAAAAGAGAAAAATATGATGAATACCTTGTGACACACTACAACAAGGATCTTGATCTTGAAAATGTGTATGCACTCGACGGAGTTCACAAGGCCATAAGAGTGCACAAGGATGGGCAACCATTGAACCGCATCCGCATTATATGGAAAGGAGAGCAACCACCTCCAAGTACATACCACTTCTTCGGAAAATACATGCCCGCCAGCCACGTGCGGCCGTGGAGGGATCCCTGTGATCTGCTATAACTGCATGGGAAGTGGCCATGTAGCTAAGTATTGCAAGGGCAAGGCACGCTGTGCAGCATGTGGCGACCAACATACTGCCCAGGAGTGCCATCGCAGTGCTGCAGAAGGAGAGAGTACTGCAGATGCACCAGTCTTTGTCCCATCATGCTTCAGGTGTGGGATGACAGGTGTGACTGCCTGGCACTGGGGGTGCACGGCCCTCCCTGCCCTGTCCCCTCCCCCCCCACCCCCAGTGGTACCAGCACCGACCGCGAGTGACCAGCGCGGCCCTCCCAACCCAACCCGCGACCAGCGTGCCGGGGAAGCGCCCGACCTTGCCCTGTGTGACGTCACCAGTCGCAGAGATTTCCCGCGGCTGCCAGCGAGTGGGGGTGAAGAGGCCACCGAACTACGCGACAAGGTTGCGCAGCTGGAGGAGAAGGTGGACAAATGATGCTGATC
Source organism: Penaeus monodon (assembly GCF_015228065.2). Lineage (NCBI taxonomy): Eukaryota > Metazoa > Arthropoda > Malacostraca > Decapoda > Penaeidae > Penaeus > Penaeus monodon. The sequence goes on along the minus strand of NW_023661812.1, from coordinate 3,909 downwards.
CTCACAGAGGGTATCTCGGCCGCAAAGTGACATACTCTCTGAACTGAAGACAACGCCCCCCTCCCTCCCCAGGCGACAGCCGAGGCAACCGTCCCTCACCCTCAGGCAGGGACGACCGCAGGACAGGCGGGGGAATCCCCGCAAAAACCATGTGACAGAAGTGACGTCACGCCAGCTGACCAAGGCGACGTAAATGTGCTTGAACTTCTAAAGGAAATGAAAGCTCTGAAAGCTCAAAACAATAACTTAATTAATGAAATAACGTCGCTGAAGCAGGAAATGGAAAAAATAAAAAGTGACTGTCATTGTCGTGATACTAGTGCTACCATTAGTGATAAAAGAACGAGCGAGGAGAATCGCTGTCAGACCGCCAGTGTTGATAACCAGAGTGGGCGTGTCAGCGCTGACAGCAGCCACGAACAAAATCAGGATCCCTGTGACGTCGAGTCCAGTGACGCAACCAGCCCCTCAGGTGCATCTGACACAAAAACGGAAGGGACTGTGCTGAGAAGTGCAACAAAGCTAAGACCCAAATGTTTAAAATGGTTAAAATTAATTTTCAGTCCACGACTACCATCTGTAATGAAATCCATAATCATAAAGTTATAGTTTCTTATGTGAATCTATAATTCGTAATATAGAGGATATAATAGCATGAAGTACAGGTTGCCTACTAAAACAATATTCACATATGGATAAACGCACAATCAAATTCATATCATGGAATATGCGTAGCATTAAGGCTAGGCTAAATGATCTAGAATTTTACATCCACAAATATAATATTGATGTTATATGCGTGCAAGAACCTTTTGCTGCCGCTGCTAAGATGAAAATAGCACCTGCACTTAAGGGGTATTATTCATATGTGAATACAGCCATGACTGGTTTGTTGACATATGTGAAGGTAACACTGCCACATAAATTAGTTAAAAAATCCGAGAACACTGATGTTCAATTTCATCATCTAAAAATCCAGACTGCCTCTGGGTATTTTTCACTGTATAATGTATATGCCAGATACTCTAAATTTCTGGCTAGTTCTCTCCCCAATTTTCACAACCAAGGCACGTTATGCATGGGCGACTTCAATGCAAGGCATCCGCACTTTGGAGACAACCAGCGTAATAGTAATGGGGAAGAATTCAAGCATTTCATCAATAGTAGATCACTGACAGTATATGACACAGAAGCAGAGACTCATTTGGGAGGTGGCAGGTTAGACTACGTATTGGCAAAAATTTAGTTCATGGTAATGTCTGTACTTCACTGGTACGAGAGTATTATGTGACCACTTGCAATCCGAACAGACTATATTGTAGACAGGCGGGCTCAGCCCCTAAATCACCTAGGCTCAGAATATTTCCCACGGCCTGGGAGCATCACTTCAAGGCACGGGTCTATGACTGGTATAACACCTAGGAAATAACAACTGTTGAAAATTTTTCTCAGGATTTAATCAAAGTTGTCACTGACTACTATAACACATGGGTCTGTTCACGAAAACTCTCGAAGAAAAAGAGGCCCCAGGCCTCCCATGCACCGGGGGGATCAATGACCCTATTCTGGCAGAGGAACGTAAACGGGTCTAGGTGCTTGTTATTGTTATAAAGATAATAAGACGACAGATAATCTTCTGCAGTTTCTTAAAGCCAACAAGGAATTCGGAGAATTAAAAACTCAGGTTCGTAGTAAACACTGGGAACAATTCCTGCAAAGTATTAATAGTCAAATTTCTGTGACTGACGTGTGGAGAAAAATGAATAGGTAAAGCTCTCACAACACCGCAGTTCCACAGTCCACAAGAACAGGCTAATATGCTGCTAGAGCAGTGGGCCGGGAATTCTCAGTTAAACTCACTTCCACAAGGGATAAACTCAACAAGTCGAAAATAGATAGAACTTTTAAGATAGTAGTAGCCTGTGCTGCTATTGACCCCTCCGACTTTGCCGTAATAACCGAGTGGGAACTGAGTAAAGCACTTCTGAAAGGTAAGGCAACCGCCCCTGGCGAGGATGGCATTACTTACAGCGTCCTTCGCCACATTGCTCAGGTACCTGTATAGACTTTTGCACCTGTATAGACTCAACCTAAACGCAATTCTGACAAATATGGGCCCATTTCCTTAACCTTCTGTCTGTGCAAAGTACTTAAGAGAAATATTCTGAACAGGCTTATGTATCGCATAAATGCTAAGTTACCCCCTAGACTGCATGGATTTCTCCCAGGGCGTAGCAGTCAGCACTGATTTGCAGAGTACTTAACAGACACAAACCCAGGCATGCAAACCGTATTTCTTGATCTTAAATCTGCCTTTGATATTGCAAACAGAGAAATCATCCTTGAGCAACTAGCTAGTTTTGGTATTCAGGGAAAACTGTTAACATGGATTCATATGTATCTTTTGAATCTATCGGGTCAGGTTCTCTTCAGGGCATTAAAAGTATGTGAATTCGGCACACCTCAGGGAGGCGTACTTAGTTCCATGCTATCACGATTCGTCCCCAGCCCATAGCATAGATCCATCTGGGTGCTTTATTCTGATTGACCTGTAGCTTGTGTGCGTTTGTATGTGTGTGAGTGTGAGTGTGGTGTGTGTGAGGTGGGTGTGTAAGGGCTTTGAACAGGTGCAGTTTGGCGTGGGAGGCAGCACATCTAAGTGTCAGCATGTCACTTAGAGTAGGTCAAGCTGACGCTAACCCACTTTTCGTGGCGTTTGCTGCTCCCGGAAGCGAGGGCGCGGACGAGTCCGAGCCGCATCCCCCTCGAGGTCCGGGAGGGACTCCTGGGAGGGGGAGACGTGGAATTCTCGGGAATCGGCGGACCAATTCCCGATACTTCCTTGTCCCCCGAGGTTCCCCCTGACAGGGAGAACGGCGTCTGCGTCCCCATGGGGAGCAGGTAGCGAGATCGCCCCCACTTCAACCTCAGGGAGGTTGATTTGGAGGCTATTCTTACTATCAGAGTCCCCCAGAATGGTGTCGTCGTGGTGACAAGGGGGTGCGGTGGTCATCAGGGGCAGTGGGTCTTTCTTGTCTTTTTTTTTTGTGTGTGTTTAGTGGTGATGGTAGTTTGCGTTTGTGTTCGTTTGTGTTTTTTGTAGTGTTTTGTTGTAAACTTATTCTTGGTTGGCGTTGTGGTTGTGGTTGTGGGAGTAGGTGTGCGCGGGAGGTAGAGGGCTGTGGTTGTTTGGTGGTCGCCGATCTAGCCTAGGTGTTTGTGTTTGTTTGTGAGTGATATTCGGGTATGTATAGGTCTTCGTCTTCAAAGATTTCCCTGGGAATCACAACGTTAGGGAGGTTGTTTCTTTGTAGGAGTACAGGGACAATGTTTGCAAATCTTTTTGTTTTGTATTTGGCAGCTATCAAAGCTACGTGTAGTATTGTTTGTATTTTAATGTTGATGTCAGGTGTGATGTTGTTTTGGGGGAACTGAGGTGGGGGAGGCATTGTGGTTCTCGGGGGAATCGTGGGAGGTCTTGTGGTGATGGGTGTAGATGTCTGTAGGGGTTGAACTGTTGAGGCGTATGTTGGGTTGTTGTTCTGTTTACGTGCTTGTCTTTTAGTCTTTAGTATTTCTTTTCGTGTAGGGCAAGACCCGCTGACGGCGACATGCTGCCCCTCACAATTGCAACATTTGATGGGCTTGTTGCAAGTGGCGAAGAAGTGCCCGACTTCGCCACAACGACTGCACCTTTGTTCGTGTGTGCATGCGTGTTTTTTGTGATGTACCTGTAGCACTCAGGCATGATCAATCTGAATAAAGCACTCAGGCTCTATGTTATAGGTGGGGACGGACGTGTTAACATCACGATCCACGGGAGGTGAGTTTCGAGCCTCTTCAGGCGAGAGCACGAATTTGACGATCCGATATTCGGGAGGTTGAAATGTCAATGTGACATCGTTTTTT
>NW_023661811.1:0-16996 GCF_015228065.2 Penaeus monodon | reverse complement strand
AATTTTTAAATTTTTCAGATGTGAAAAAATATTGTAAAAAATCACTTTTCTAAGGGAGACAAAACTTATGACCTTATGTAGTTGATAAAAATAAATAGGATTTTGGGTTAAAAAACCCTTTGGTTAACTGCTTGTTGATCCCAAAAAACCCAACAAAGAAAAAAAAGATGAATTATTTCATTATAGTATTAAACTACATAATTTATTGACATTAATGTGGAATATATGAAAAACATAAAAATTTCAAAAATTAAAAAAAAAATAAACAGGTAGAAAGTAGTACTAAAAATTGGCTTTTGGAAATTTGAAAAATGGAGCCATTTTGTGTAAAAAAAATTAATAAGAAACTAAAAGTGGGCAGGCATGTAGTTCATCCCATAACAGATTTTTGGGGTTATCAAATTTTGAATTTCAATTTCAGCACAGAAGGGGTATGAAAAAAACCATTTTAAAGGGGGTTAAAAAAATACAAATTTCCCGACACGTAGTTCCTTTACATTTTGATATTTTTTCTTGAAATGAAAATTTAAACAATATAGGTGAACACTGTTTTGTTTTCCTACATGGGGGGCCCCTGCCTCTTTTCTATTCAGAACGGTTTCCAGAGCAACATGGAAATAAATCTTTGATACGTAAATTTTGGGCATATGCTGAGATCTACACAACTGCAATGTTACCAAATTTCCACGCAGTCTTAAAGCCCCACAAAGTTTAAAACCATTTTTATCAGCCGGGAAATTTATTTGAACTAAAGTGCTGGAAATACGAAGGAAATTCTAAAGTTATATAGAAACTTCAAATTCATTCAAATTTATTTCATATTAAAATTAAAACACACCACACCTTAACAACATTTTTTGAAAATATACTCTAACTAAAAATGTTTTTTCTATGAAATTTTTTTTTTTGAACCCTCCATTAGTTTATAATTTATATGTAATATTACTATATATGTATGTGTTGACAAAAATATATATGTATAATATGTATGAATATAGATAAAATTGATATATGAAATATGGTTTAAATTTATGTATATTATTAAAACAATGTTAATATTATACATAAATATACACAAAAAAAATAAATACTAATATTTTTTATTTATATAAATGGGGGGGTCTTCATGCTCAGGGATGTGAAGCAAAGGTGTGGTAGCTTCTTAGGTTGAGGCTTACATCCCTTCTGTTGTAGCTGCCCCGCCGGTTGTCTGGTGCGAAAAGGGAGCAGCCAGCATAAGACTCCTGCCAGCTCTACCTCCCCTACTCAAGATTTGAGTGCTTCTTCATGGTCACCCAGGGAAACTAGGTACCTTGGCCCTTGGCTGAATTTTTGGGAGCCTTTGGGGCAGCAAGGCCCCTAAAGGTACAAGTCTGGCCCCAGGCGTGTGGACAAAATTCCCTGTCTTGCCTTTTCCCTCCCCAAGATACCTAACTGGCAGCAAATATATTTTGATGGTGCTGGGGGGGGGGAAAACGTCACTCTTACCAGCAAAAAAGGGTAGGCTGGGGGCCCACCGGTTGGTGACCCGGGGCTCAGTCGGGAGGGGGGGGTTACCCTCTCCTTCTGACCATGCGGCGCCAAGCTACTGATTTTGTGGGGCATCCCCCATGGGACCCCCCGGGTGGCTTAGGGGGCTTGCACCCAGTAATCCTCCTATGGGGGGCACCTGGGGGGGGTGGCAGAGGTAGCACCACCCAGAGTGAAGCTCTGAGATTTGAGGTGGCTACACCAAATTTAGGGTTTGGGGCTGCAGAAAAGGTCTTTTTTCCAGGATACCCACAGTCATCTCAGGAGATTTTAACCTTCGAAGCCAGGTCACTCCATCAAGAGCTTTAAAAATGGTATGAGATGAAGCTTACTTTTGGCTTCATGTCTTTTACTGCTGTGTACGCCCCATTGAGTTTTGAATTGATGCAAAAGAGAGCTTTATGCCAAACTTGATCTGTGATAGATAGCTGTCCTCAGGAGATATTCGAATTGTTCAGGTGATTTTCAGCAATATAAAGCTGTGACTGCGCTGGCTATGTATCTTTTGGGTTTCTCCTGGCAAAGGAGCTGATGATGGCAGTGAGAAAATAGCCTCTTTTTTGGGGCTTTGCTAGACCCCGAATTTGAGTTTCTGGCTTTTGGGAATCGGCGTTCGCCCCGCCTCATTGATTGTAAGAAATTGGGTAAGGGGAGCAAGCCCGACCAAACCCTTGCAGCATTGGGGGACCCTCCAGAACTGCGGGGTATTAGAGCCCCAAGTTTGTGGTTTGACTAGTTAGTGTGGCTACTCTTGGGTCTACTTCAGAACCCCCCATTGCCCAGTGACACCTTAGGGTGTTTCATGTGGACAGATGAGGGAGGGAGATGTGCCCGGGGGTTTGCCAAACCATCTAGCCCTTTGCCCTGCCTCCCAAACCCCTGAGAAAGCTGAACTAACAGGTGTCCAAATAATTCAAACCTTTTGGGGGGGCAGGTGCGTTGGGTGAGTATTTTGACAGTTGTACCGGGTTTAACCACCAACAATTAATGTGGATGTGGGTAGGTCAGATTCCTTTGCCAGACCCCCCCATCAGCAAGGATCCATCCTCTGCTTCAAGTGAAGATTTGTAAAGCAGCAGATATCTCACACCCCAGCTAAACTTTTAAAAAGGGTGGTGGAAAAAATTGAGGGGGGGTTCCCCCCTCTCGGGAAGGGGGAGGGGGAATCGGTGGGACTACAGAATCACCAAGGCATTACAGACTGCTACCCCTTTCGAGAAATCATAAACCACCTGCTGAGGCCCAGAAGCCGGAGAAATCGGGATTCATTTTTGGGGGTCACAAAAAAACAGTATCCTGTGTTCGAGTCATGTAGAGTGCTGACTGAGTTTTTGGGGAGCAAGGGTTTGTTTTTACACCAATACTTTTAAAACTTGCATGAGGGATTCTTTCGAATCTCTGGAAACCTAGTGGGAGCCTTGATGCATTTTGCAATGAAATAAAGCCCCCGGTCTAGAAGTCCCCCGGACCAAGACCCAAAATCCAGGACTTTGGGGCTGGGTGGGGGGTTTAAAATGACTAATTAATTGCACACTCGAGGTACAAGAGCTTTTTATACCTCGGGAGTGCATTTCATGACTTTTTTGGGTGTCAGACCCGGAATCAAAAGACGGTTGGCTGCAGTAGGGGGATGAAATCTTCAACAGAGTATTTTTCTCAAGGGCCTAATCCCGGTTTACTACATGGTAGGAAATTGAAGCGATCTTGTGCTTTTAATCTGTCTTGATCCTTTTTAAAGATCCTTTTCTGGATCATGGGGTATAGTTGTGGGACCATGTGTCCAACCCAATGATTTCACCGTGAATGATACAGGATTTTTACTTGCATAATCTGAAATTGCAATTGTTTCCCCAGGATGATCCTCCCACCGGTAGTCTTGTTCGAGAAACCCTGAAGGTAAAGGAGGCCTGTGGAAGCCCTAGGAAGTTGTGGTAGGGGGCCCTGCTTGGCGGCTCCTATGAGGGATCCTCGTAGGTGGAAATAAGGGGAAAATGAAGGTATGCGCCCCCCGGGCATTAATCCCCAATGATGAAAAATGAAAAAATATATATATAATATTTTTAAAATTTTATATATATATAATTATATATATTATATATATAATAATTGTGTAAAAACTATATGTATTGTGTTTTTGTATTTAGATTATGTTGGATCTACTTTGTCAGTAACCCCCTTATCCCTTTTTTTTTTCTTCTATGCCCAGTATGGGGCGGGTCAGACACAGACAGGTTCCCAGTACAAAGTGTATCGCCAAACTACAATGTGTCGGGATGTCACTCCTTTACTGCCGGCCTCTGGGTTCGGTGAGCAGCCCCTTTACGATGTTCACGGGGGTGGCGGGTATAGAAATGACAGGGAGATAGCAAACCAAGGTTTTTGCGTCCACATTTTTTTGTGACAAAACGGTCACGTCGGGGAAGGACGGTCACTTCACACACACACGCCCCAGGTGTAGCCACAGGATGCTCAAGCACTGCCTTCTTTTGCCCTCCCCCCGTCAGTCCCCCTCAGGGAGCCAATCACCCCACCCGGGGTCTGCGCCCCCGCGGCCGCCAAACACGCAACACTTGGGTTTTTTGGGGCGCTTTTTTCATCGCCACCCCACGCAACATAGTTTTAAAAAGCATTTTTGAACATATGTACGTTTACATGTATATATATGTAGGGTATATATATGACATGTAGTATGTATGTAGTTTAGATATTTTTTTTTTTTTTTTTTTTTTTTTTTTTTTTTTTTTCAATGGAGGTTCATGTTGACCGCCGTGGCACAGAAAATATTTAAATTTGGGTTTTTTCATGTTGTGATGCCTTGGAGTGAGTACGGGTAGGGTCCCCGTTCCCTTTTCCAGGGAGGGGTAGGTAATCCTTTCTCTATATTTTATCCGGGGGCTGGGACCAGCATGATTTGGGACGGCTTGGCCCCCCAGGGGCTAGGTAAATTCCCTTTCCCCAAGGGAAAAAAGTCCCGGCCCGGTGATCGAACCCTCAAAACCCATCGTGCCAGTCTTGGTCCGATGTCTAACCAAGGGTTAAGCACGGTATAATAGTAATTATATCATCTTTTTATCTATCTATCTATATATATATATATATATATTATATATATGCTGTATACAACACACGTGTTGTGTTGTGTGTGTGTGTGTGTGGTGTGGTGTGTGTGTGTGTGTGTGTTTGCATTATGTAGTTGTATGGTTGATGTATATGTAATGTAGTATAGTATGTATGATATGTTTTGTATGTTAGTTATTATGTTATGTATATATATATGTATATTTATATATTGTATAATAAAATATTAATATATATTATGTATATGTATAGTATGTAAATTATGTATATATATATTAAAAAATAAAATTCTTATATATATATATTTTTTAAAATTTTAAATACCACATGCATACACACCACAACCCCCAACACACACACCATATAAAATATATATATATATACACATTATATTCATCATCACCCTCATCAAGGGCTAACCCCGACGGGGCGCATGGCCGCACCCAAACCCTTTCGCTTCCAGCCACGGGGATCCACGGGGCGGTTCCGGGCAGGCACAGGCCCATCCTATTTCCCCTGCGATGGGTCTCGTCGAGCTCCCCAACCCCTATCTCCTAGGATCCCAAAGGTTCCTCCACCAGGGTTTCCGAGAGAGAAAAACCTGAGGGGCAGGGCGTCCATAGGGGGCGAGCTGGTGGCCATATAGCCTGAGTTGGGCGACCCCGGTTTAGCAAGTAAAGGCCCCTGCCAGTTCCACGGTGTAACCCCGGTAGCCGGGGCCCTGCCAACTGTCCCCCCATGACCCGGCGAAGGACTTGTTACAAAAGGGTCAAGGCGAGACTCCAAGGCACTGGATAGGCCCAGGTTTCGCTTCCAAGAGAAAAACTGGAATATCAAGGCCTTAAAAGAACGCAGTTGGTCCTTTGATGGTCCCCGACTCCCCCAAACCCCTTAGTTGATCAAGTTCATGGTCCTGTGCCAGACCAATCCGTTACTGACTTCCGGGTCTGACAACCCAAGATATGGATACGCTCCCAAGGTAGGGAAAAATTTTCTGGGGACTTCAAGTCCTCGCCACAAGCAGGGATCGCTGAAGGGGGGTTCCCCCAAACGGGCCCCCCATAGTCCTGAATTTGGTCTTGGTCCAGGAGACTCTGGGCCCTGGGGGGTTTCCCCTCATGCTAAATGCATCAAGAGCCGCACAAGGACCCCAAAGGGACTCAGATAGGGGGGAAACACGTGGGCAAAGTCAAGGTCCGAGACCTTAAATATTCCCTAGGTTGCTCCGCACTGATTTGGTAGTGCCCCGCCCATACCCAGTCATACAATGTTAAAAAGTGGGGCGGCCCACACCCTTGCCTCCCCCCCTGAATTAACGGGGAAGAAGTTCGAATACCCCCACCCCTTACGCACTTTCAGTACCGTTTAGAGGTTTGCTATCGGGCCAATAATCTGTGTCGGAAATTTCCCCGACCCTCAATTCCCATAGCGTTTCCCGACACCGAGTAAAACGCCTTTTTGAGGGCGATTTAGGCTGCAAGAAAACCCACGCCAAAATCCGACGCGCCCAAAATTACCGAAGCGCTAGTTACGGTCTATTGTGGATTTGCCGGAGTAAATCCAGACTGCCCCGGGTTTGGTGCCTCAGTAGGGGGTTCAACCGTTTCAGAAGAATTTGAGCGGAAACCCTTTCCTGGTATGCTGAGCAGTGTAATCCCAGGGTATTTGCTACAATCCCATTGACCCCCTTTCCCCCTTTCCCAGGGGGGGGAGACCATCCCCCTGCAGGCGGGGGGAATGGTACCGACTGCCAAAAATCAGTGGACTGTATGGGCCCGAGCCATAGGTTCACCCCCCCCGTTAGCATTCAGCGGGGATATCACATATGCCTGCATTTTCCCACTCTTCAGTTTGGAAATCGCCACCCTAACCTCTTTAGGGAAGGGTTCCCTCGCTGATGGGGGGCCGGCACGGGCACTGAGACATCGCTTGCATCCAAGCTAACTTTTGGGGGGTCCCCCTGGAAACTTTTCAAAATATCACCCAACGTTCAGAACCCCAAATGATCTGAGATATCCTCCATCTCTGACGGACGCAGTATCTGTGAGGAGGGCTTAGGGTTCAGTTTTCTCAGGGTTTGGGTAGGCGGGGCGAAGGTCTTTTTCCCAAAAGGGCCTTCGACCTCCTCAGAAAAGTTTCCCTGATGGACTGTTCCTTGTCCCTTCTCAGCAGTGTCGAGCCCTAGCCCCCTGGAACGACGCAAGACTTGATTCCCTTTCAGCCGAGCCTGCGACACGTTTCAGGGCCTTAATTTTCCCCAGGGAGATGGTATTCTGCCGTCCTGGGCGTACCCCAATGGACTCCTGAGCTGCTTCGAGTGTTAGCGCTTGAAGGCTCCCACAGAGCAACGGGGCCGTGGGTTGCGGGTTTCTGAGAAGGGTCAGAGCTGCCGTGGCGAACCCACGGGCCACTCCCCCTCCCTTATCTGTCCAAGTGAAAAAACCTTAGGGGGGCCACTGGAGGGGGGGGGTTTTGAATGGACCCGCAGGGTACCCACAAGACCTAGGGTCGGTCCCCACAGAACCACACTCCGTAAACCCTGCAGTTCTGGAGCTCCCCATCGGTGCTGACAAAAATGTGGTGTTTCCCCTTTGGCCCCCAAATTACCCAGCTGTCCAGTCAGCGATGTAGTTGGAGCGTGTACCGGGAACCGAGACCTCATTTTCTGGGACCTGAAAATTTCCGGAAAGGAGGCTATTTCCTGCGGGGATCAGCTCCGAGCCATGGGGGCCGACAGACATCTCAGCCACTGGGGTACAACTGGATCCCGCTTGAAGTCACCCAGAACAATGCGGATGTCTCCCGGGGGCAATCGTCTGCCACAGATGCGATTTTTGGCGTAGAACCCCTCTTTCCCATCTTTTTTATGTAATCGGGGGAGCGTTACAGCAATAAGAACAAAAAGCAAAAGCAGCTTCAGCTCAATCCCATGATACGCTCATCAACCGGTGTCACCTCGACTCCCGCAGGCTGAAGTCGATGGAGATGGCTATGGCTCACCCTGGGGTGGTGACCATTGCTGCGGCCCCCCCATGTGGGTGTAACCACCACACTGATGTGCCGCTACCAGGTCTTCTCACCTCTGACGGGGCACCCCCCTCAATCCCAGTCGCTCTTTTCCCGGATAGCAGAGGAAAACACCATCCTCCCGCAAGGGGGATGTTCCAAGCGCCTCCCCGGGAAGCACCCCTGGGGTTAACCCTGGGGGGTCACTCCGGGTGCACACCCCCTCTGCCCCCCCGTCAACAAGCCCCAATAAAGGGGTCGGCAGGGGGGACCGCCATCCCCCTGGGGTTCCCGGGGGTTTTCCCCTAAAGCTTCAGGTGGGTTGGCGCCCCCCGGGGCGCAGGCGGGGGAGTAACTTTCGTTCCAATCTGCCCCCCGACATTTGCCCTCCCAGCGGGACCCCAGCCCCCCTTATTGCTGGGGGGAGGGAAAACCCCCTCCCCCCAGCTTTCCATTTATACGAGACGTTGCCAGAGGGTTTCGGGGGGGGGAGGCTGGCAAGGCCCCACCTCCCCCGAGCCCCCCCATTACCCCAGGGTGGCTGGGGGGCAGGGTTGGACGAAGCCAGAGCGTGTCCAAAAGCCGGGGCCATAACTCTGTACCTCGGGGGCCCCCTGCTGCTCCGAGATCCCCCCAGTTTTAGCCTGGGACCGCAAGGTACCCGTTCCCGATATATAAAATTTTAATTAATAAAATATTATATATATATATTATATAAAATTTAAAAAAATATAAAATATTATAATAATAGTTATAAAATTTAATATAAAATATATATATACATATATATTATATATAAAATAAAATATATATATTATATATATAATGTTATTATAGGATAATATAGTATATAAAATTAATTAAAATTATATTATATGATATTATATTTATTTTAAGGTTTTTTAACATATTATATATATTATTATTATTTTTATTATATAAAAATTATATATAATTATATATATATAAAATATATATATTTTAAAATTTATTTTATGATATATATATATATATATATATATATATTAAATATATATATTATCGGGGTAACGGGTACTTGCGTCCCAGCTAAATCTGGGGGGGATTCGGAGCAGCAGGAGGCCCCAGGGGTAAAAGTTATGGCCCCCCGGGTTGGACACCTCTGGCTTCTACCAATCCTGCCCCTACCACCCTGGGGGAATGGGGGCGGGTCGGGGGAGGTGGGGCCCTTTCCAGTCCTCCTCCCCCCAGAATGACCTTGGAACGTCTGTATAAAGGAAAGCTGGGGGGAGGGGTTTGTCCCTCCCACCCCGCAAATAAGGGGGGCTGTGGGTCCCGCTGGGGGCAAATGTCGGGGGGCAGGATTGGAACGAAAGTTCTCGTCCGCCTGCCCCCGGCGGCGCCAACCCACCATGAAATTGTAGGGAAAGCCCTCGGGAAAACCCCCAGGTGGATGGGGGGTCCCCCAGCCTGCCCACCCCCTTTTCTGGGGCTGTGTTTAGGGGGGGGCAGAGGTGGTGTCCCCGGAGGACCCCCAGGCTTAACCCCACGTGCTTTCCGGGGGAGGCGCTTGGAACATCCGGTCCTTTCGCAGGATGATGGTTACCCCTTTCTATCGCGGGGAATTGAAGCGACTGGGGGGTTGAGGGGGCTGCCCTTCAAGGGGAGAAAAACCTGGAGCGGCACGATCAGTGTGAGTGTTTCCCTAACTGGTCGGGCCCCCAGCAATGGTCACCACTCCGGGTGTGCCATAGCCATCTCCGTCGACTTTAGCCCGCGGTAGTCGAGGGACAAAAACCCCCCGGTTTTATGAGGACTGGCATTGAGCTGAAGATGTTTTGGGGTTCTTTTCTCTTATTTTGTTACGTCCACCCATTACATAAACCGATGGGGAAAGAGGCGTTCTACGCCAAATCGCTCTGTGGCAGACGATTGCCCCCGGCGAGACACCGCATTGTTCTGGGTGACTTCAATGCGTATCCCGTTGTGACCGAGCTGGCTACAGATGTCTTCGGCCCCCATGGCTCGGGAGCTGACCCAGCAGCGAGAAAAGCCTCCCTTTTCCCGGAACTTTGTAGGTCCCGAAAATGAGGATTTGGTTTCCCGGTACCAGCCTCCCAAATCACATCGCGGACTAGGTACAGCGTAGGGTAAGTGGGCCCAAAGGGGATCAACCACTTTTTGTCACACGCGATGGGGGATGCTCCAAACGCAGGGTTTCCGGGGTGCGAGTTCTGTGGCACCGACCCTGGTGCTTTTGGCTACCTGCGGGTCCACTCAAAACCCCCGTCCCCCCGTGGCCACCCCAAGGGGTTTCACTTGGCAGACTAAAAGGGGGGAGGATGTGCCCGTGGGTTCGCCACGGCATCTCTGACCGATTTCGAAACCAGCAAAAGACGGACCGTTCTTGTGGGAGTCCTTCAAGCGCGAACACCGAAAAGCTCAGGAGTCCATTGGGGTACGCCCAAGGACAAGGCAGAAAACCCTCTCCCCGGAGACATTAGAGGCCCCTGAAACGTGTGCAGGCCGGCTGAAGGGAATCAATCTTGCGTCGTTCCATGGTCGTAGGGGCCCGACATGCTGAGAAGGGCAAGGAACAGTCCATCAGGAAATTTTTTTGAGGAGGTCAAGCCTTTTTTGGTAAAAACCCTTTGCCCTGCCTACCAAACCCTGAGAAAACTGAACCTAACCCCCCTCACAGATGACTGCAGTCCGATCAGCAGATGGAGGATCATCTCGTCATGTTGGGGTTTGTGAAAATTGGGTGAGTTTTTTTTAACAGTTTTTACCATGGACCCTCCAAACAGTTAGCTTGGATTTCAACGATTTTTCCAGTGCCGGCCGGGCCCCCCCATCAGCGAGGAACCTCCTTCCCTAACAGAGGGTTGGGTGGCGTTTCCCAAACTGAAGAGTGGAAAGCTGCAGGCATAGTGTATCCCTGCTGAATTGCTAACGGCTGGGGGTGAACCCATGGCTCGGGGCCTGCATACGTCCCACGCCATTTGGCAGTCTGGTACCATTCCCCCCCACCCCGTGAGGGCATGGTACCCCCTCGGGAAAGGGAAAGGGGTCAATGGGATTGTAGCAACTACCGTGGCATTAAAACTGCTCCATCCCGGGAAAAGGGTTTTCGCTACATTCTTTGAAAGGATCTCAACCACCTACTGAGGGCCCCGAGACCGGAGCGTCGGATTTTTCTCCCGGCAAGTAAAATAGACCTATCTAGCGCTTCGGTAATTGTGGAAGCCCTCGTGAGTTTGGGCTGGGTTGCTTGCAGCCACATCGCCCCCAAGGGAAGGCGTTTGACTCGGTGTCGGGAATCGCTATGGGGGATCCTGAGGTCAGGGGGAATTCCGCACAGATTATTGGGCCCATAGCAAACTCTATACTGGTACTGAAAAGGGGTAAAGGTGGTGGGGGTATTCGAATTTTCCCCGTTAATTCAGGGGGGAGGAAGGCTGTGTCCTGCACCCACACTTTTTAACACTTTTATGGACTGGGTAATGGGGGAGTACTAGCCAAAGTCAGTGCGGAGCAACACTAGGCAATATAAGGTCTCGGACCTTGATTTGCCGCGATTTGCCATCCCATCTGAGTCCTTGGGGACTTGTGGGGGGCTCTTTATGCATTTTTGCAATGGGCGAAGCCCCCAGGCCAGAGGGCTCCTGGACCAAAACCAAGATTCAGGACTATGGGGGCCCGTTAGGGGAACCCGTTCAGCGATCCAGCTTGTGGCGGGAGTTGAAATCACAGAAAGTTTTTCATACCTTTGGGAGCGTAGTCCCCTTTTCGGGGTTTTCAGACCCGGAAATGTAGACGGATGGTCTGGCAAAGGAGCCAGAACTTTTTCAACTAGGCGTTTTGGGGATGCGGTACCTATGCAGAAGGACCAAGCTGCTGTCTTCAAGGCCTTTTATACTTCCCGTTTTGCTCTAGGAAGCGAAACTGGAGCTATCAGTGCCCTTGGAGTCTCGCCTTGACGCCTTTTGTAAAAAGTCCCCCTTTGCCGAAGGGGTAAATTGGCAGGGCCACGTGTCTAACCGGCGGTTACACCTGAGACTGCATGGGGGCCTGTTACTTGCATAATCCGGGGTCGCCCAAACCCGGCTATATGGCACCTGCCGCCTCCTATGGACGACCCCGCCCCTAGGGGTCTTTGCGAGAAAACCCTGGGGGGAGGAGACCTGTGGGACGTCCCAGGAGACCGGCTTGGGGAGCTCACGAACCTACCCAGGAATAGAGATGGCCCCGGGGCCTGCCTGGAGCTGCCTCGTGGGATCCTGTGGTGGAAGCGAAGGGTTGGGGCGGCCATGCGCCCCCCTCGCGTTAGCCCCCCTTTATGTGTGATGATATAATATATGTGTATAATATTTTATTATTATATGTTGTGTGTTGTGTGGTGTGTGGTATGCATGTGTTATATAATTATTATATAATATAATTATGATATATATTAGTATAATAATATACTACATTTACATAATATCATATAAATTAAAATATATATATATTATATATTTTCACATATTATAAATTACATATTATATAATATACATATACATAACAATACATACATTTAACTATACATACAAAATATACAACATATACATTACATAATAAAATACATACATACATACTGCAAACACACACAACACAACACAACACACACAAACACAAAACCAAAAAACACACACTGGTGGATACATCATAATATATATATATAATAAAATATAGATAGTAGATAAATAGATAGATATACTTAATTATACCGATGCTTAACCACTTGGTTTGAGCATCGGGTCAAGACTGGCACGATGAGTTCGAGGGTTCGAGTCACCGGCCGGGCCCCTTTTTCCCTTGGGGAAGGAATTTACCTAGCCAAAAAGGGGGGCCAAGCCAGTCAAGCAGTGCTGGTCCCAAGCCCGGATAAAATAAGAGAGAAGGGTTACCTACCCCTCCGGGAAAGGGAACTGGGGACCCTACCACGACTCACCCAAGAGCATCACAACATGAAAATACAATTAAGTATATTTCTGTGACCACGGCGGCTCAAACATTAAACTACCTTTAAAAAAAAAAAAAAAAAAAAAAAAAAAAAAAAAAAAAATACATAACATACAACATAATACAAAATACATGACATTAAAATTACAATACATATAATACATGTAAAGTACATAGGTTAAAAAAAGCATTTGTAACTTGTATGGTGTGTTGGTGGCGTAAAAAAAACGCGCCAAACCAAGTTTTGGGTGTTTGGTCCGCGGGGGGCGCGAGACTCCGGGCGGTGTTTGGCTGCCTGAGTGGGACGAGGGCGGGGGGCGCGAAAAAGGGGGCAGTGCTTGAGCGAGTCTGGGCTAACCTTGCGGTGTGTGTGAAGTGCCGTCCTTCCCCACGTGACCCTTTGTCACTAAAAACTGTGGCTCAAAAAACCTTTGGGTTGCTATCCCCTGTCATTTCAATACCCCCACCCCCGTAACACTCGTCAGAGGCTGCTCACCGAACCCAGAGGACAGGCATAAAGGAGTGCAGATCCGACACATTGTAATTGTGCGAACACTTCGTAGGGGGAACCCTGCTGTGTGCGGACCCGCTCCAAGGGGGATAGAAGAAGAGAAAAAGAAGGGAGTAAGGGGGGGGTTTTCGTGAAATGTAGATACACAAATACATCTATATAAAAATACAAAATACATATAGTTATAACACATGTATGTAAATATACATATATATAAGTATATATATTAATATATAATATATATATATATATATATTTTTTCATTTATATCATTGGGGAATTTGCCGGGGGGGGCGCATCCTTCTTTTCCCCTTATTTCCACCTGAGGATCCCTCATAGCGAGCCCCCCAAGCAGGGCCAGCCAAGCCACAATTTCCCTGGGTCTTCCCACAGGCCCCCTTCATCTTCGGGGTTTTGTCTAACGAGACACCTGGGGGCAGGATCATCCGGGGGGGAAAAAAATTGAAATTTGCAGATTTGCAAGTAAAAAGTCCGTATCAGTCTCAGGGTGCAATCTTTGGGGGGACCATGGCCCCACAACTATACCCCCATGATCCAGAAAAGGATCTGTTAAAAAAGGCATCAAGCGAGATTCCAAAGCACAAGATCGCGTTCATTTTTCACTCCCATGTAGTAAACCTGGCGGGTTTAGGCCCTTTGAAAAAAAATATCTTGTTGAGATTTTTCATGCCCCCTCTGCCAGGCCAATCCGCTATTGACTTCCTGGTTGACAGCCCAGGCATGAAATGCAACCGAGGATTAAAGCTCTCTGTGACCTCGATGTGTGCAATTACATTGAGTCATTTTTAACCCCAAGCCCCCCCAAAAAGTCCGGATCTTGGTTTTGGTCCGGGGGACTTCAGCCCCGGGGCTTTATTTCATGCAAAATGAAAAGAGCTGCCACTAGGGTTTCCAGAGATTCAGAAAGATAGCTCATGAAAGTGTTGAAATTTTGGGTGTAAGAACATAACCTTGCCTCACCAAAACTAGTCAGCACTTACAATGACCGAAGCTTTTAGGATACGTTTATTTTGGACCTACCAAAAGTGAACCGATTGCTCCGGGTTCGGTGCCCAGCAGGGGGGTCTATATTGTCTCGAAGGATGTAGCGAGTATGTAAGCCTTGGTGATTTCTGTAGTCCCCCCATTTCCCCCTCCCCCTTTTCCCGAGGGGATGACCACACCCCCTCATAGGTTTTCCACCACCCCTTTAACAGTTTTAGTTGGGGTGCTGCAGATATTGGTTTACAAATCTTCACTGAAGCATGAAGGATGGGTCCTTGGAGGGTGGGTCTGCAAAGGAATCTTGCATACCCACATCCCCAAATTTTTTGGTGGATTAACCTGGTACAATGCTCAAAATACTCAGCCCAAAAAGCACCTGCACCCCCCAAAGGATTTGAGATTTTGGACACTGTTTAGTTAGCTTTCCAGGGGTTGGTAGGGGACAAAGGTATAGATAGGTTTTGGGAAACCCCTGGGCACACTCTCCCTCCCCCCAAACTTTTCCCATGAAACACCCCAAGGGGTCCCCCTGGAGCAATGGGGGTTTTGAAGTAGACCAAAGTAGCCACAATAATCTAGATCAAACCAAAAACTTTGGGCTCTAATACACCCCGCATTCTGGGGGGTCCACCGCAAGTGCTGAAAGGATTTGGTCGGTCTTGCTCCCATTACCCTATTGCTGTATCAATCCAATGATGCGGGTCAGAAAGCGATTTCCCAAAGCCAGAAAGCTCAATTTAGGGACTAGCAAAGCCCAGAAAAAAGAGGCTTTATTCTCATGCCTCACAGCTCCTTAGCCATGGGCCAAAGATTCAAGCCAGCGCAGTCCAGTTTGATATGCATGAAGTCACCTAGAACAATTCGAATCTCGCTGGGACAGCACTTCACAGATGAAGTTTGGCAAAAGCATCTCTTTTGCATCAAGTTCAAAACATCAATGGGAGCGTACACAGCAGTAAAACATGAAGCCAAATGAAGCTTCACTCTGTACCATTATACGCTCTTTGACTGGAGTGCCCGGACTTCGAAGGTTAAAATCTCCTGGAGATGACTGTGGCTACCCCCTGGAAAGAGCCCATTGCTGCAGCCAACCAGTAATTGGGTGTAGCCACTCAACTCCAGAGCTCATTGGGTGGATGCTCCCTTTGCCACCCCCCCCGTCCCCCCCCATATAGTGAGGATTGTGGCCCCAGCCCCATAACCCACCTGTGGGGGTCCCAGGGCTATGCCCAAAAACCTCATGA
This sequence comes from Penaeus monodon, assembly GCF_015228065.2. Lineage (NCBI taxonomy): Eukaryota > Metazoa > Arthropoda > Malacostraca > Decapoda > Penaeidae > Penaeus > Penaeus monodon. The sequence goes on along the minus strand of NW_023661811.1, from coordinate 1,639 downwards.
TAGTTTGGCAGCCAGCATGGGCAGACAGGATAGGGTCCCCCCAAACCCCCAGACGACCCCCAGTGGTAAAAAAACCCCGGTGGGCCCCTCGCCTACCTTATTTGCTGGGTAGAGTGACTTTTTTGCCCTCCCCCAGCACCAAAACAAAATTGATTTGCTGCCAGTTGGGTTATTTGGGGGGCAACAGGGCAAGACAGGAAAGTGTGTCCACACGCAGTGGCCAGACTTGTCCCTTTAGGGCCCCTTGCTCCAAGGGGCCCCACAGTTAGAAAAGGACCAAAAGGTCCCTAGTTTCCATGGGGCCATGAAGAACACTGCAAAAAGTCTTGATGGGGAAGGTATGAGCTGGCGGGGAAAGTCTTATGCATGGCTGCTCCCTTTTCGCACCAGACAACCCGGCGGGGATAAAACAAAACAGTAAAGCACTCAACGCTAAGAAGCTCCCACCCTTTGCCCATCCCCTGAGCATGAAGTCCCACCCATATTATATAAATATAATATATATGTATGTATATATTATTTTTTTTTTGTGTATATAATATGTAAATATATATACATATGTTTTTAAAATATTATTCATAAATAATAAACCCCAAATTATATATCATTATTATACATATATTATACACAATTAATATATAATTTATGTACATACACTAATATTATGTATATATTACATATAAATTATATATACATATATAGAGGCTCAAAAAAAAATTACAGTATGAAAAAAAAGTTTTGTTATGATGTTATTTCTCAAAACATGCTTCGTTAAGGTGGTGTGTGTGTTAATATTTAAAATGAAATAAACTCGAGATGAATAGGAGTTACTATAGTAACTTTAGATATTTCCTTCGTATTTCCTAGCCCTTTAGTTCAAATAAATTTTAAGGCTGAAAATAAAAGGTTGTTAAGCTTTGTGGTGCTTTAAAACTGTGGGATATAGGGAATCATTTCAGTTGGTGATCTAGCATATGCAATATTTAGCGTATAAAGCATTTATTTCCAGTGTGCTCGGGGTATCCGTTACGAGATAGAAAGAGGAGGGGCCCCCATCTAGGAAAGACCAAAAAAAAGGTATCAAATATATTGATCAAATTTTTTATTTCAAGAAAGAATACAAAAAGTAGAAGGAACTACGTGTCGGGTAGTATTTTTAATGCCCCATTAATATGTTTTTTTCTATACCATACTGTCAGTGAAATTGAAATTTAAAAATTTTGATAAAACCCAAAAAAAACTGTTATGGAAAGAACTACATGCCATGCCCCCTTTGATTTCTTTTTAATTTTTTTTACACAAGTGGCTCCACTTGTTTAAGTTACCAATAAGCCAATTATTAGTACTACTTGTCTCACCTGTTTATTTTTTCCTTTAATTTTTGAAAATATTTTTTGTTTCTATATTTCCACTAAATTAAAGTCAATAACTTATATAGTTATAAACTTTAAAAGAAAAAATATCATCTTTCTTTCTTTGTTGGATTTTTGGGTATCAACCAGCAGCATGTAACCAAAGGTTTTTAAGCCCAAAGGATCCTATTTATTTTATCAATCTACTAAAGGGCATAAAGTTTTGTTCCCCCTTTGAAAAAATGTTTCTTTACAGAGTTTTTTCATCATCTGATATTATTTTTATT
>NW_023661810.1:10000-16997 GCF_015228065.2 Penaeus monodon | reverse complement strand
ACAAAAAACACACACACACAAAAACACACAAAACACAAAAGCCACATGCACAACAAACCACCCACACAAAAGACACAGCACATAAAAAACAAAAACACATCCAAACACCACACATACAAAAACAACACACTACACAACACACACACAAACACAAAACACATACAAACACGTGCGCGCGCAAACATACACACACACATAAAAACCACCACACAAACGCACACACACACCACACAGCATACACAACACACACACATGCCAAACAAACCAATACTAAAAACACACAAAATACACACAAACACAAAGCAAAACCAAAACAATAAACACACACACACAAAACTCACAAAAACCACACACCATACAAAAAAAAAACCACACATAAAACACACACACACACACACACAAAACACACCCACAATCAAAAACACCATACAAACACGCGGCGCAAACACCACACACATAAACCACACACCACACAAAAAGGGGACAAAAACCACAAAGACACAAACACACCCAAAAACCAAAAAACATACACAACCACACGACATACCATACCACAACAACCACATCTACACACACACACAAACGCACACAAACACACACACATACAAAAACACACAATACAAAAACACAAACACATACAAAACACACAAACAAAAACCACAAACCACACACGATACATAAATACACACAATACACAAAACACACAACTACCAAACAAAACCACATACAACCACACACAAAAACCACAACCACAAGCACACACAAAACCCAAAACACACGCACAAACACACACAAAACCCGCACACACACAAGCACACGCACACACACGAAAAAACACCACACACACACAACACGCAAAAAAACCCCCAACAAACCACACACACCCCATACACCCAAAACACAGACACAACACACACCATATCACGCATATACAAAAGCCCGAGTTTTTGTATATATGAAATATAATATATATAATAATATTATATTATATATATAACTGGTAGTTTTGTGTTATGTAAAAAAAGATAATAATTAAAAACACATACCCTTACACACACAGACAAACACACACACACACACACACAGAACACACACCCACACACAACACACACACACCCCAAACCACACACACCCCCAACACACAACACACGACACATATATTATATATATATATAAAATTATATATATATAATATATATATGTATGAGTAATGTATATACCACACACCACAACTTTATATTTTCATACTTTCACACCCCACAAACAAAAAACACTCGTTTTTCGCTTTTCTTTATTTTAAACCATCGTCAGCCACAAAATTTTGATGTTGTCGCTCGGTTTTGTCTTCGGTTTCCCTTTTCCCTTTTTTTCCCCCTTTCCCCCTCCAGGCGGGCCGTTTTTCAATACTTTTATTCTAAACCCCATGCCCAAATTTAAACCCTTTATTTTCCTTTTGTTCAAGATTTTCCAACAGAGGTTTACAAATATTTTTATCAGCACTTCATCTTTCTTTTTTCTTTTCTGCCCAGTTAATACGTATTTACTAACTGTAAAAACCACTTTTAAAAAACATTGATCTTTTCTTGTCTATCTCCTGCGCCCCCAAAAATCAGAGCCATATGACGAAATTTGGGGAAAAAACAAATGGGGTTAAAAAACCTCAGCTTGTCGTAAGGTAAGTTGGGTTTTTTCCAGATGTTTTTGAGAGCAACTTTTGGGTTTTTGGCAATGGCAATTCTTCTTTTATTCCAGTGAATCATCATGTGTTTAGAAAAAAACAGCTCCAAATAAGTGAATTTTTTTAAATTTTTTCAAAAAACCCACTCCTTTGTTTGTAACATGTTCAACATCGTTCATTTTTGGGGTTATCTGCGAATCTTCTTTAGTTTAGTTTTATAAAATAATATTTTAATTTTATATATAAAAAATTTTTTTCTTTTTTTCAAGTGCCCTGTTAAAAGGGGGTTTGGGCCCGATCTTTGTTTTCCATGATTTTCCGGCAATCTAGAGCGGTGGTTTGCCTTTGCCTTCCCCCCGGTGTTTTTACGGGGTCACCAGCTTATTTACCGGTTCTGGGACCGGAAATGCCCGGGGGGTGGCTTCCCCAAACCCAGCGGCTAGGTAGGCAATCGATTTTCCCTTTGGCCCAAGGGAAAAAACGGCCTTTTGGAGTTTCAAACCCCTCGAACTCAGATGCCGTGTGTATTCGAGTCCGGCTCAACCACCCCCACCGGGGCCCCTCAAAATTTTTATATATTTTATATATAAAATATATTATATAAAATAATATAAAAATTCCGTGTGTAATATACAAAACATAATTTATGTTTTATATGGGTATGTATAAAATTTTACATAATATATCCCAAACATATAAAAATTATAAGTGTCTGGGTGAATACTTTATACATATATATGTACTTCCCAACCCACACACACAAAACAAAGACATACACGAGTGTTTTGTGTGTGTGGTGTGTGCATTATCACACATGGGGCCTGACGAGGGTACAAGGGAAAGAAAAGCAAAAGGGGGTTGGGTTGAGGGGGGCGGAGGATGGTGGGAGAGGTCCACGGTGCTCAAACAGAGCATACCGTTTTTGAGGGAATTTATAAAATATATATATATATATTTTTATATATATATATATTTTAAAATTAAAAATATATGTCTGGGTAAGACAAAAAAAACGCACCCGGGGGCCCCCTTTGAAAAGGTAGACCCTATTAGCTCCCTTTTACCGGGGTTTGCGGGAAGCTGCCCGACGGGAGGGCATGGATATTGGGAAAACCCCTTCAGTTTACTGTTACGGGTTTTCACAAATAAAATGTCGGCGTATTACAGTGTAACTTTTTAAAAAGCGGCAGAAAGATAGTTTTCCTATTTGTTGGAGACTGCGAGTTGAGAAGGAGCCTGGGGGTTTCCCACTCAACTTTTATTTTCCCTGACAAACCCTACACCAATGATTAAATACAGAAATGATAATTCATACCACATGCCCGTGTGGGGGTTTTATCAAGGGGGGGCGTTAGCCCGGGGGGAAACCCCAGGCTGAAATGTTAAACGGGCTTTCTGGGAGACAAAGAAGATAAAAAAAAACATTTCCAATAAAAAACCCACTTTAAAAAAAAAATCGGAACGGGGGGGAACGTAGGAAAATGAAAGAGATGGGTAAATCCAAATACGTTGTAACGAAAGGATAGATAAAAACATTCAAATACTAGGATTAAGTGAGGCCCAATTTGGGGAAAATAATGGAAGTTTAAAAAACAAAAGAAAAAAGGAAAATTTTTTTTTTCGGGAAAAAGAAGAAGGAAATTATAGTCACTGATTTGCAAATGATTTTCACGGAAAAAAAACTGAAAAAATGCAAAATTTGGGGTACAGCCCAAATAAATGATCGCTTTTTAAAAGGGCGGGAATAAAAGAAAAAACCTAATAACATTAGTATTATAAAAATGTTACGCCCCAACCCCAATATTCCCAAAGTGATGAAGAAAGGGAAAAATTTTTAAAAATCTCTCCAAGATACTTTAGAAACAACCCCCAAAACAGAGATTTTAAAAGTAATCAGGGGAAACCCTAAAACGCCAAAGTGGGAAAAAAATTTATCTAAAAAAATGAAAACCTGGGGAAAATTGGGCCCTTGGAGATTAAATGAAAAAGGGGAAAAAAGATTTTTTTAAATTTGTAGTAAAAAATAATCTAGTTTACCCAATACATTTTAAAAAACACCACCAAGAAAACTTGTACACTTGGTTTTCCCCGGGACAAAAGAAAAACGAAAACCAAAATAAATACATTGGTGAACCAAAAGGGGAAAAAGTTGCATAAAAAATCCCAAAGGGAAAAGGGCCCTGGGGGGCCGACGAAACCAGTGACCACCAAACTAAAACTATCGGCTTTAAAAAAGAAAAAAAAAAGAGGGAGCGCCCAAAACACCCCCTTAAAAAACCTGACACAAAAACCCTGATAAAAAATTTACAGAATTAAGTGTCAAAAAAATTTTTGAAAATTTCAATCAATGTAAAAGATGTTTAAAAAAACCAAATGAGTTTGCGAAAAAAGGAAAAAGGAAATTTCCTGCTGACCCCTGCTTAAGAAACTTTTCCCCCAAAACAAAAAAAAGCCCAAATTTCCCCGGGATATCGGGGAAAAAACCCAAAAAGTAAAATTTTAAAACAAGAAGATCCCTTTAAAATCAAAGGGTATAAATTTAACCAGTTGAAAAAGAAATTTTTCCCCCAAAAAAAAAATAAAAAAAATTCAAAGATTATTGGAAAAGATAAGGAAAAATATTTAAGAACATTCCCAGAAAATTTGAAAAACTTTTCTATCAATAAGAAAATAAAGAACTCACCAAAAATTACGAAAAAATCACACGAAAATTTAAAATACAAGGGGGACACATAAAAAATGAAGAGGGAAATAGTTTTATGTGAGGGGAAAAGAAGCAAAGATGAGGGAATCAATATTTTCCCAAACCCCTTATACAAAAAGAATAAAGATTAAAAACAACTTTAAAATTAGACTAAATACAACGAAGATAAACCCACCCCCAAATGTGGGACGAAGTTATAAAACCCCAAAAAAAAAAAAATTAAAAGAATAACAAGAGCCCCGGAATAGATGAAATAAAACCCAAAAATTTAATTACAAAATGCTGGCAAAAGGGTTTTGAAAAACTTTTTCTAAAAACTCATAAAAAAATTTTGGAATGAAAAAAAAAGGGCCAGAAGATGGGAAAAATAAAATCTTTACCCCCAATCCTAAAAAAGGTGAGGGCCACCCCCAATGAAACCCAAAAATAGGACAATTGCTTTAAATAAGTCACACCCACCCAATTTTTTTTTGAAAATGATTGCTGAAAAAATGAAGTTAAAATTTAAAAGGAGAGGATATTGCAGACGAAAAAACCCGGTTTTTCCCCCGGGAAAATTTGGTCCCAAAAACCCAAGTTTTAAAATTTTAAAATTGATATAGAGAAAAAAGAGAACATCAAAAAAAACCTATCCCTGGGGTTTAATCGTTTATGTGAAAGTTTTTGAACGGGTTGAATCACGATATCCTGGGGAATAACAAAAACGTTTATGAATTTTAAAAAACACATATCCAACAATAAAAGCCATGAAGGGCCCCCCCCAACGAGCAGCTGGGAAGAAACCCCCTTATGGGTTAAAAGGGAAAGGTTCGAAGCAAACAAGGAGTGCGACAGGGTTGCATTCTGTTCCGCACCTCTTTAACTATTTTTCTTAAACCCAAAATGAAAGGGCCCCTAGAGGGAAATTTTTAAGGAACGGGGGAATTGGAGGGTTAAAAAAAAATCAAATTGAGGTTACGTCGATGAATAGTTTTTATTGGGCCCGCAGTATCACTGGAAAATACAAACAGCTGCTAGATTTAAAAAGAGGGAAACAAGCGAAAAAGGGGGGCTTTTTTTTAATGCCAAGAAAACTAAGATCAGGAAGAAAATAAAACCAGCAATGAACAATGAGAAAAATGTTACAATCAAGGGGTGATTGTGGAAAGTTGGAAAAAAGGGTTAAATTATCTTTGGAAAACTGTTTCGACTAATACATATGAGATTTTACGGGGATAAAAAAAAGAAGCCATTGCCCAAAAAAGCAAAATTGTCTCCCAAAAAATCTTTGGGAAAAAAAACCCAAGATTACCTTTCGGACAAAGCTGAGGTTATTGAACCTCAAATTTGTTTTCCCAATTGCATCATATGGGTTTTGAGTGTTGGGTTTTGAAGAGATTTGGGGCAAGAAAAAAATCAAAAGTTTTTAAATTGGTTTTTTACGACGATTTTGCGTATTAGCGGACAGAGAAGAAGGACGAATGATTGGGAAATTTTTGAGAAAAAAAAAATTGTAAAGATCGGTGTTGACTTTTGAACAGGAAAGGGAAAAAAAGTTATTGGTCCTGTGATGAGAAGTAAAAGTATTGGAAAAAAAAGACGGTTTACAGGGATAGTGATAGGAAACAGAGGAAGGGGGGAAAACCCAAGACAAGACGAGGGGGGACAAAATCAAAGATGTTTGCGGGGTGACATGGTACAAGTGGAAAGAAAAGCGTAAAAATCGGGGTTTAGGGGGAAGGATGATGGAGAGGTCCCCAAATGCCCCAAACAGAAACATACCGTTATTGATTAAAAATATATATATATATATATATATATATATTTTTATTTTATATTATATATACATACATACACTATAATCATATAAAGGTTTTGGGGGTGTGTACTTTTATTTATATACACAGATTTATATATATATATATATATAATTTTTTAATTTTTATATAATTTTTAAAATAAAATATATTATTAAAGTAGTAGTATATAATTTCCCTTAATATATATAATATATATAATTATATAAAATATATATAAATATATAAATACATTTTTTTTTTTTTACGGGAGGTTCATGTTTGAGCCGCCCTGGGCACAGCATGAAATCAATTGTAGTTTTTTTATGTTTTGATGCTCTTTGGGGTGAGTACGTGGTTGGGCCCCAGTTCTTTTTCCCCGGAGGGCCTTTTAGGGAATCATTCTCTCTATTTAAACCGGTTTTGTTATATAAAAATATATATAAAATATTAAATATTTTAATTTTATATATATAATATTAAAATTTTTATATATATAATTTTTTATATATAATATATAATATACACACACACACACACACACAAAAAAAAATATATAAAAATATATATTATATATATATATATATAATTTTATATAAATTGGGGTGTGTTGTGTGTCTTTGGGGTATATACATATAAGTACACAAAACCACACTTATAAAAAAAAAACAACACATACAGCAAAAATTTTATATACATATTTTTATACCCATACACATATATCTATACATACATATCCCCTATATCTATGTACTAATAAATATATAAACCTTGGCTTAAAACCTGCGATGTCCCCCGGTACAGACCAGGCATACCTCAGCGTCCCGATGGGTCTTGAAG